>NC_133621.1:196044922-196244922 GCF_048593235.1 Sminthopsis crassicaudata | reverse complement strand
CTGTGAGTTGGTTATCCCCATTTAACAGATGAGTAAAAAAGACTCAGAGATGTTATTTAACTTAGTGTCACACAACTAGTTAGTTATTAGAGCTAGGATTCAAACCAAATTCTGTGAATTACGAATTTAGCTTTCATCCCGCAACCTTCTCAGTAATGGCGCCAAATCAATCATCTTGACCCCTAGTTATCAATGTAAAGCTGAATGAGTTAGAATCAGACCCATTATCATTTTCAGATCATTATATAGTGCTGTGATAAATATCTTGGTGTATATAGGCACCTTCTTCTTATTGATGGCCTCCTTGGGATGTAAACCTAATAGTAGAATTTCAGGGTCAAAGGGACATTTTACTCATTTTCTTTATTTAATTCCAAATTGCTTTGCAAAAGGTGATATATTGATCCATAGCTCCACTAACAATACACTAATGTGTTTCCCTTTATAGCTCCACCATTGACTATTCCCAATTTTTTGTCATCTTTGCAGTTTTGCAAGGTGTGAGGTGAAATCTCAGGGTTGTTTTAATTTGCTTTTTTAAAAAATATATTATCATTATTATTATTAGTGATTTGGAGAGTCTTTCATATAATCCTCGATAGTTTTTACTCTTATTTTAAGAACTCTTTGTTCCTATTCCTTGAACTCATCCACTGGGAACACTTTAAAGTTACAAAGAATCTTAGATATCTTGTCCAACTTCCTATCTAACCAAAGAATCTTTGGGCTTCTATTTGAATACTTCTAGTGTTCAAAATCTAACAAGATACCCTATTCTATTTTTTTAAGGTGAAGTCTGTGGTTTCACTGGTACAGGGAGTTCCCACTAAGGATACTACTTATAACAGTGTGTATCAGCAACTCTGCCTTAGAGAGTTGCCTGGGACTTGTTGTCTTTCAGTCATTTCAATCATATCTGACTGTCCCTGACCTCATTTTGTTTTTTTTTTGTTTTTTGTTTTGGCAAAGATGCTGATACGGTTTGCCATTTCCTTCTATACCTCATATCACAGATGAAGAAAATGAAGCAGGGTTAAATGAATTGCCTAGGGTCATTCATATAGCTAGAAAGTGTCTGAAATCAGATTTGAATTTAGGAAGATGAGTCTTCCTGACTCCAGGCTTGGCACTCTATTGTGCCGCCCAACTGCTTTTCCTAGAAGTTAAATCATTTGCCAAGGGTAAATTTCAAAGACAGGACTTGAATTCAGATATTGCTGATTCTGAGGTCTATTCTGTGTTGACTACTTCATATAATTTCCCACACATCCATCTTTGACAGTTCTCATTATTAGAAAATTCATTCTTATTTTGGGGAGTTCTATTTCAGTGTTTCTTCCCCAAAATTATTTCCACAGGCCTTTAAAGACTCTAATAGATTTCTTCTGGAATCTACCTATTATTGGAAAAGGATCAGTCTGGTGTGAAGTGGGAAACACAAGATTATTTGAGGAAAAGAGATACAAATGATGTTAGAAGACAAAGGATAAGATTAAGAAATAGGGAAATAGGAAGCAGAGATGAGCAAGGGTTGGAGAAACATGGAAGGGAAGGACTATGGAATATGGAAAGGGAAAGAGGAATTTATGAGTCATAATTGTCAATTCCTAGAATAGGGAATTGCTGAAATCCCATGGTTTAAGTCAGCAATTGACAATAAATCTTTAGGTGATTTTCTGGTTTTCTTGGTAGTTTCCATTCTTTCGGGATAGGTAAAATTAAATAGTTTAATAATTTTGAAAGTAAAACTATTAAAAGTGTGAGGAGTAGAAGATGGACAAAATGTTCAAGGAAAACGTGGTGGGGAAGAGAGAAGGGAGAAGACTATATTAGAAATTATAAGAGCAACTTACTGGAAGTATTTATTAATTCTTATGGGTTGAAACTGGTTTTTTAATAAATAAAACTGCATTGAATCTAACGTTGGGAAAAGAAGTCTTCTTAGAATGAAGAATGATACTCTGTCAATAAGAAGCAAATAGCACTTCTGCATTATCCCAGCAAAAATAAAACAAAGCATTAGATGTAGTAAATTTGTCATAATAAAAACTATGGCAATAGGAGAATTTTATGAACTTGACAATCATCAATAAATACAGATATTCTCATATATAGAAAAGAACAAAAAAGGTTATATATGAAATTGTGACTGTTAATTTCATATAGTTTTTTAAACGTGTTTATTAAATTTAACAAGGTAGTAACAACATTGTCAAAGCAGAGGCAAGGGGATGGAATGTTTGAGGCCCAGGAAATGTAGCTGGATATAGTCAAGGGTGTTTGTTATAGCATAGAAGACAGAAATAATAGGGGGGTAAGATGGGAACATAGGGGAACATTGGACATTTTAGGAACCCTAGAAAATAATAAAAAATACTGGGATTTCTAAATGGTCCCATTTCAAGGTAAGATCTAAAAGATATTAACTAGAAGAAAAGGGACCACAAGAAAACTAAGGGGCCAAACCATAATTAGGACAAGTCAACCTGGGTTGTTTCCCAAGGCATCAAAATTTTTTAAAGTATTGACAACAGTGTCTTTCTACATCAGATAGTAATTAAACTTAATACCTAGTTAGTAAGAATCATTAAAATAGGAAGTCACCAGAAAACATACTTCTGTCTTTTTTATTGCTCCATCACTGTTTTCTCCTGGGTTTGTTTTCTCCCTGGGTTATTTTCTCCCTGGGTTCTCCCCTGTTCTAATGTCATGGGATTTTCCCACACCTCAAGTTCCTTTCCAACCCCTTCACTCCCAGACCAATAGAATTCAATTTAAAAGGTTGATTGAAGACCTTTTTACCTTTTGTGTATTTTGTGGTGCCTTCTCAGAGTTTCAGAACTTCTAATGTTTATCTACTAAGTAGTGTGGATGAGGGCTGAGGGACAAGGAACTATCATTGAGGAAGGGAAAACTAGAACCATTTATCAATTAGAAAAAGAAAGTTTTTACAAACACCCCTAGGGGAATAATGCATTAAAAAAAAAAAATCTGTGTAACTGGAAGCTATGGAAACTAGGTTTCATCAAAAGATAAGTTAGGATAAAGAGGAAAGTGTAAGGAATTGGTCCTTTGTGGGGCAACCTGCAGAGAATCCCAATGGTAGACATAACGTTACACACTCAATGTGGAGGGGCAAAGGTACTACCTGTATGATCTAGTCTGCATCTCCTGAAGAAACAAAGATTGCAAAATTTGCTCAGGAATTTAAAGGAACTGGAGGAAAAGAACAAGACAGACACCCTGAACTTAATAAAGTTATGGAAGTGGGGGAACTAGGAAAGCAAGAGATTCTTTTTTTCCTTTTTATGAATTTGACAATCATCAATAAACACAGGCATTCCAATATGTAAAAAAAGAACAAAAAAGAAAGCTGAAGCAAGAAAGCTAAAATTAAGCATAAAAAGTAGTCCACATATTTCCCTGTGGTAGATATTTCTGCAAGGATGCACATGTACATATATACTGTGCCCTATCACTTAATTTTCAATACATTTTTCAGTTACAAATCATTTATTTGCTTTTTCCTTCCCACCTTCCTTTATATGAAAGAAAGAAAAGAAGGAGGGAAAGAAAAATGGAGGAAAGAACGAAGGAAATATAGAAGTTCTATCACTTAAGCATGTGTATGTGTATTGACATTTTCAGTCATGTCACCTCATTTTTGTAGAGTGGTTTACCATGTCCTCCTCCAACTCATTTTTAGAGATGAGGAAACTGAGGCATACAGAGTTAAATGACTTGCCCAAGATGACATAATTAGAGTATCTGTGGTTAGATTTAAACTCACAAAGATGAGTCATCCTGATTCCAGGCATGGCACTCTATCCATTGTGCAACCTAGTCAAGCAAAATATAGTCCCACATTGTCATGTCTAAAAATGCAATTTTTATTCTGCATATTAGTCTACTTCTGTCATGAAATGAGCATTTTTAGTTGATCAGAATTTTAAGTCTTTCAAAATTTTGTTTTTATAATATTGATATAGTATAAATTGATTTTCTAATTCTGCTCACTTCACTGTGTCAGTTCATACAAGTCTTTCCATGTCTCTTAAAAACCATATTTTTCTTTATCTTTGATAGCACAATCATATTCCACTCATATATCACAATTTCTTTGACCTGGTAGATGAACATTTCTTTAGTTTTCATTTTTTTGTTCTCATGATAAGACTTGCTATAAATATGTGTGTGTGTATGTTCGTGTATATATATATATATATATATATATATATATATATATATATATATATATATATATATATATATATATATATATATATGTATATGTATATGTATGTATATATACACACACACACGAGTTCCTCCTTGTTTGATATTGTAGGCCTAGCTATGGTATATGTGGGTCAAAGTCTAGTGACTTTAGGGGGATAATTCCAAATTGCTTTTCAGAGTGGTTGAATCCATATTCACAATTTTACCAACAGTTCATCAATGTCCCTGCTTTTCCACAGTTCTTCCAACATTTGTCATTTTCTTTTTTTGTCCTCTTTGGCAATCTGATGCATATAAACTAGAACCTTAGAACTGCATTAATGTTAACTTCTCTAGTTATTAATGATTTGCAATACTTTTTCATGTAATTATGTCTAACTTGGGTTTGTTTCCTTGAGAACAGTGGCTCATCCATCATTCTATCAAATCAGTTCCTTATATATCTTAAAAATGAGACTTTTTTCCTCCAGTTAAATTTTCCCCCTTCAAATCCTAGGTCAATGTATTTGTGCAACAACTTGTTAGTTTTATATAATCAATATTATCCATTTCATCTTCTATTATTCTTTTCCTCTTGTTTGGTCATTAATTCTTCCCCAAACAATAGATATGATAGATAATTTCTTTCTTAATTCTGAGAGAAATTATTATTAATAACCATATGCATAACTAATATAATTTGGAGAGATTCAGAATTCCTCCCTTCTTCTAAAGTCCTGATTTTGAAATTTTGAGCTTTTGAAGGATATAACTGATAATGAGATTGAATTAATTTTCTTGCCAATCTTGTTCAAATCCTCTTCAGGGTGAGGAAGTCTTTGTATTCCATTCAGGTTTAGGTGGGAATAAATTCTTTGAATAGATTACCCAAGTATGCTGCTAACTTAGAAGAAATGACATAATCAAAATTTATTTGAATAGGATCAACCCTTCACTGTAATATCCATTCTATCATTAATTGTTAATAAGAGTTGATTGTCACTGTCTGGAAAACTCTTTCTAAGGACATATAAGTATGAGCCATGCTCCATCAATCCATCTACCACTATAACTGATTTCATCTAAAATAGAGATGCTGAATGGCCATAAATATGTTGGCTTTATTAATGAAATAATTAAATTACTCAGAAATTATGTCTCTCAAATTTTTAAAATATCACACTTGTCTAATTTGGTTTTGTTGTGACTTTTTATATCTAGTTCTGTATCCAGAACATATTTGGATGTATAGTATAAGGTGTTGAACACACCTAATTTCTTCTATACTATTAACTAATTTTCCCAGTAATTTTATTTTTTCAATCACATAATGAGTCCTTGCCCCAGTAGCTGAAGACCTTGTGTTTATTTAACTCTAGGTAACTAGATTCATTTGTTTCTGAATATTGCATTCTCTATGTTGCTTCTGTAATATACCTAATCCATTCTATTATAAATTCCACCATTAGAGTTCTATTTCTTCTATCCTATTAATATGAAAAAAAAAATCATTGCTATCCACTTCCAGAGAAAGAATGATGGAGATTGAATGCAGAATGAAGCATATTATTTTTTGCTTTCTATATTTTTTTCACAATATGACTAATATGGTAATATATTTTTCATGATTGAGCATGTATAACCTGTAAGAAATTGCATACTGTCTCAGGTGGGAGGGAGAAAATTTGGAACTCAAAATTTTTAAAAAGTGAATATAAAAATTATCTTTACATGTGAGGGAAAATAAATAAAATATTATTAAAAATTTTATCATCATCATATAATTTCAGTTGTTTAAATGGACTTACTTTTTGTACTTATTTTAAGTCCTTTGTTTACATTTAAAAATATCTACTCAACTCTGGTCTTTTCATCAGGATCTCTTGGAAATCCTCCAATTCATTAAGGATCTATTTCCCACCTTGTAGCATGATACTCAGTTTTACCAGATGGTTATTCTCATTTTCAAGTCTTTATTTTCTGCCTTTTGGAATAATTTCAAACTCTCCTCTTTTTTAGCTGCCAAATCTTGTAGATCCTGACCACTCCTTGGTATTTGAGCTTTTTTCCAACAGTTTCCCCATTTTCACCTGGAGTCTCTGGATTTTGGTTATGATGTTTCTGAGAGCATTCATTTCAGGATTTCTTTTAGAAGGTGGCTAGTAGAAACTTTTTAAATTTTCATTGTACCAAATTGTTCTAAGAAGTCTAGCTAGTTTTCATTGGTCATTTTATTTTTCTATTTGGTCTATTCTAATTTTTAGGGAGTCAGTTATATCAATAAGGTTTTGTATGTCTTGTCCTTAGCTATGATAACCTTTCCAAACCTTTCCTCTAGAACTCACATTTAATTTATAATAACATTTGTAATGTCATTTTAAGTTCTTATTTATGCTATATTTAATATAGGTTCTTTCCCCTTGTAAACTTTACCCATGATCTAGATCCTAGAGAAACTTGCCTAACAGTTAAGATTTTGCCTTGTAATTACCTCCCATTTTGTAACTCCATCCATCACCCATTTTCCAGAGAAACCTGATTAACCCAAAAGCTCAAATCTCATCACTTTGAACTATTATAGCAACTCTGACCACCAGGGCTCTAATTCCATTGCTTGGAGACTAATCCCATCAACTGAGAACCTTTGTCTTGTGACTCAAATTACATGTTGTGGTTTTGGTTAAGGGGCTTTCTGAAGAAAAAGTTCAAATGATGTAGTCTCAATTTAGTCTATGTCATCAATAGCCAATAAGAAGACCTTGATTGCTCTGTCATCCTGTTACAAAAAGACACTGCCAGTTCTCACTTAATCCCTTTGGTCACAGAGAGAACATTGACCCCATTTATTGGTAATTGCTAGCCTTATTAATAAATAGATCAGGCTCAGAATTTTGTCTTTTAGATATCTTGATCTTTACCTTATCTGGTATTCTTTTTCTATCCTGAGGGGGTAGTTGTGTGAGAGCTCAGTTATTTTGCTGTGTATTCTGCCACATTCATTCTGTACCACCTGATGAAGGATATCTGGAGTGAAAGTGTTTAGAATAACAATGGCATATTGGGAGAATACTAATTCTTCCTGACTTGGCGTGCTTAGGTACATGAAAAAAATAACAACCAGTTTTGAAAAAGGTAATCAGGCATTATCTGGGATTCCTTGAGTGCAAGAAGATGAAGGGGGAAATTAAGGAAAAAGTTTTAGGATGAAAGGGAGGCAAAGTACATTGTCTTTCATTCTTGAAGGGGAACATGGCATCACAAAAGTGATGTCTTGCGAGTGACTTGGATTTAAGCAAGGGAGATGCTGTGCAAAGTCACCAACCTCACTCTCTCCTCTGGAGTCTTATGGGTTCATTGACAAGATATAGATCGGGATAATTGGAGATGACCCCAGATGTAGTAGGAGATTTTGGCCTTTTAAAATTCCGGTCTTTAACAGGTCTCAGTTTGACCAAGAACATGTCCATTCAATGTCTCTGCCTTACTTCTTCTTTAGCCTTAATTGTCCATGCAACAAGTAAGGCTAAGGAAGAAATGAGGCAGAGAATAGTCTCTTTTATCTAGTCCAAAAACCAAGCAAAAAACAAAACAAAATCAGTCTGAAAGGGGAAGACCATGAGGGTTTCTGACCAAAACAGAAACAATTGCTATTTACCCTCATTCTGAGCCATCAGAGCTCAAACAATAACCAATGACCTATTGTTGGCCAATCAAAGAGAGCCAGAAAAGGACAGGGACTTGGAAAGAGCAGACTGATCAGGATAGGGGTGAGAGAAGGATAGAAGAGCAAGAAAGGGGAGATTTCATAGCATTAGGGAAGTAGGAGGTAAAAATTTGCTAGCTGTAGGGCAAGAAAAACATAAAGTCAGGGAAGTACCAGTTAAGATATAGAGTTGAGAAAAAGTTTGATGGTACTGTGAGGGATGTAGAAAACCCTTACCCAGAATGACTACTCACAGATCACTCAGTAGTAGGCAGAAAAGTTGTTTATTGAAAACCTCCGGAGGATGAGCCGTCCCTCCCAGAACTGGTGTTCAGGAAAATTATATAGAGAAAGAAATCACTAATTCTGGGCAATATGTGGCAAAGACAGTCACTTCATTTTTCTATTCTTCTCCCTCATAATCCTTGAGAAAACTGGTGCTTGGGTCAGGCTAGTCAATGATAATGAGAACCAAGAAGTCATATATTGATAAAGATGTCAAGTCCAGGGCAGAAGGCAGCCATGTTGTCTTTTGAAATCATATTTTTATAAATGATATTTGTTTGTTGTTCTAAACTTGAAATCTTTCACCAAATGGGTGATGGATGGTTAAAGCATTGTTTCCTCTGATGTTAATAGAAGGCAGAATAGGCATCCCTTTAGCAGGTAACAACCAAGAAGGGAGTGTGTCAAGGAGAACTCACAATCCCAGTTTAAGTGAGAATTACTCAGAAACAGAGCAGCTGTTGGGGCAAAGCTGTCTATATCAGAAATGATACTTCTCTCTTTAGTGGGTTTGCCTCTGTATTTTCTATTTCCTTTGCAGCAGTTCCCTCTCTTCCCTTCCCACCCCCCACTACCTGTAAACCTCATGGAGATGGAAAACTAAACAATTGTTTCTAACTGACTTAACATTGAAAGACCATACCTCTTGAAGTATACTGTGTCCCACTTTATAGTGGGGCAAGCATAGTTTAAAGGATGATGAATGGTTTGTGAAGAAACTTTTGACAGTTTGCATGGGATGCATGTGTATAGCACTTATGCATAGCACTTTGCACATGATAGACATTAAATGTTTATTGATTGATCTAAAAGATTATTGATTCAAAAACCAAACACTTTTTCTCTCTAGTATTAGCCAGGCCCCCGGTTTATGCTAACTGTGATATCAACATTAACCATGGGAAATGAAAAAAATAAATCAACAAGCATTTATTAAAAGATCCACTATGTGCCATGAACTGTACTTATTGCAGGGATCCAAAGATAAAAGTGAAATATCCCCTGCTTTCAAGGAACTTACATTCTACTAGAAGGGATAGCACAGCAACGGAAACATCATAATGATAATTAATTTCTATAATATTTATTACATGTCAGGCACTGTGCTAAGAAGTTTGCAATTACAATACTGGGAGGTCAGTGGTATTATTATCCCCATTATACAGATGAGGAAACTGATGCCAGCAGGATTAAATGACTTGTACTAATCTGAGGCTGGATTTAAACTCAGGTTTTCCTGACTCCACAGCACTAACTAGCCATTCTTATGCCATCTAGCTAATACATAACATACATAGATAGTTCTTACATTGTACAAATTGAACTTAGCATAAAGAATTCTGAAAGAAATTCACATTCCAAAAAACCCCACTTAGGTAGGTTAACTTTACAGTGCAGTACTGCGTTCTCTCCACTCCTGCCTCTTAGCTTTCTTTCTGCAAGCTCCTGCTGTCTCTCTACCCCAAACCTTTGTGGAAAAAAAAATAATCCTACAGGTAAATGTAGCAGAAAGGCTCCCCAGCCACATGTCTACTGCCATGTTCTTGCTGTAGTTAGGCTACTTTCCATATGGCTGATGGTGGTTCCTCATGTTCCCCCTCTGGCTCTTTATTCTCTGGGTTAAGCCCCCCATGTGTCCTTGAATCACGTGTTGGCTGTTTTACATAGAGTTCTGCAGAAAGCCCCACTTATATAAGGTATCTGTATGAGTATTAACAAGATAACTTTTGATGGGAAGGCACCAGCATCAGGGGGCATGAGGCTGAATAAGAAAGACTTCCTGTAGAAATTACTTCCAGAACTTAGTCACTATGATGATCTATCTAATCCCTTTGATTTGGAGGTTCCAAAATGCAAGGGATATGGGATCAAGATGATGCCTCAGAGGAGAGCTACCTGTCACACATGTATGAAGGAATGAAATATTGACAATAAGTTTTACAAGCTCAAAGCCCAAATGTTTTATAATTATAATCATATAGTCCCCGGGTTTGAATTGGCAGGCAGTTCCATTGCCTTGTGACTTACAGCTGGCCTTACAGTTGGTAGCTGGTGGATTTATTTAAATTTCCATTTTACTCTAGTTCTAAAACTTCAGGGAAATTTTTCTTAATCATTTCTTGAAATATAATGTTTAATCTCTTTTTTTAGTAATTATTTTCTAATAATAATTCTAATATTATTTCTTTTCAATCTGTTTTCCGACAAGATATTTGATGCTATTTTCTACTTTTTCATTCTTTTTACTTTGTTTGATTATTTCTTGATGTCTTGTGGAGTCATTAGCTTGCCTTTGCCCAGTTTTGCAGAAGTTATTTTCTTCAGTAAGTTTTTGCCTCTTTTTCAAATTAATTGACTTTCTTTTCATAATTTTCTTGTATTACTCGCTTCCCTCTCCCCCCCAAATTTCCTTCTGCTTCTCTTATTTTATTTTTAAAGTCTTTTAAAGATCCTCTAAGAACTTTTTTTTTTTTTTGCACTTTCTTCTGGCAAGAACTTTTTTTAAAATTAATTTTATAATTATAATTTTTTGACAGTACATATGCATGAGTAATTTTTTTTTACAACATTATCCCTTGTATTCATTTTTCCAAATTCTCCCCTTCCTCTCTCTACTCCTTCCCCTAGATGTCAGGCAATCTCATACATTTTACATGTATTATAGTATAACCTAGATACAATATATGTGTGTAAATCCAATTTTCTTGTTGCACGGTAAGAATTGAATTCCAAAGGTATAAGTAACCTGGGTAGATAGACAGTAGTGCTAACAGTTTACATTCAATTCCCAGTGTTCCTTCTCTGGGTGTAGTTGTTTCTGTCCATCATTGATCAACTGGAAGTGAGTTGGATCTTCTTTATGTTGAAGATATCCACTTCCATCAGAATACCTCTTCATACAGCATTGAAGTGTACAGCGATCTTCTGGTTCTGTTCATTTCACTCAGCATCAGTTCATGTAAGTCTCTCCAGGCCTTTCTGAAATTATCCTGTTGGTCATTTCTTATAGAGCAATAATATTCCATAACCTTCATATACCATAATTTACCCAGCCATTCTCCAATTGATGGACATCCATTCATTTTCCAGTTTCTGGCCACTACAAAAAGGGCTGCCACAAACATTTTGGCACTTACAGGTCCCTTTCTCCTCTTTAGTATTTCCTTGGGATATAAGCCCAGTAGTAACACTGCTGGGTTAAAGGGTATGCACAGTTTGATAACTTTTTTGGGCATAGCTCTAGGAACTTTTTTAGGCTTGTAACTCTTTTACATTATTTTCTGAAGTTTTAAAACAGCTGTTTTGACTTTACTGTCTTCTTCTAAATTTGAATCCTGACTTTCTTAGTAACTATCTATGTCTCTGTTGTTTACTAATTTTTTTAATAGCCTGTTTCTTGACTATTAACTTTATATTAGGTCCAGGTTCTGCTCTTGGGGTTGGGAAATGATGATTCTACTCTCAAGGTTTTCATGCTGTTGTTTTCAGAGCTCTATCTGGGGGTCCCTTTGACTTCCTGGTTCTTCCATTATGCTATGATATAAGCCAGGTATAGTCATGGCTCCTCCCAACTCATGCCTTGGTCTATGAATGACATCAAATCTACCTCTGAGCTGTGACCAGAACCTTCAGCACTCCTGCCACTGCAAAAAAAAAAACAAAAACAAAACAAACAAAAAAACCCGACACTACTAGCATCCTGCTGCTGCAACTTTCAGCTGCCCCTTTGCTCTGGAATGGAAACCAGGAATTGTGTTCTCCTGTGAGAGACCATAACTAGAGAGTTCCATCTTTCTGCTATCACACTCACCCAACATATACTTGCTCTTCCTCCCCTGAAGCTGTAGCCTGGGACCAAATCTGGTCGACACACCTGGGCTCCCAATGTAGGGTCCCAACTCTGCTCTGCAGTCTTCTGTGTGGATGAGGTGAAAGTTCTCAAAGCCCTAGATGCTACCTACACAGTTGCCCCAGGACTTGCTGATTGTTGATGTAAATATCTGTACTTAGCTCTACCCCAGTGGTTTTAGGTTGGACCATTACTTTACCTAGATTTTTAATTATTTCTGCTGCTCAAAAAATTCACTTTGAGATATTATTTTAATTTGGAGTGGGAGGGATTTGAGATAGCCAGGTAATTTCCTGTCTTATTCTGCCACCCTCTCATAATTCCCCTCCTGCCACATCTTTGTAAAGATTTATACCCAACCTGGGGAAAGGCATCTCGTTTAATTAACCTGGGAAAGAGATATATTCCAGATGAAGTGTGTAAAAGACCCAAGTGATGATAGATTCCTTTCTCACCTGTCAGAGCCACAGTTATCATGGAAGAGAGAATCCAGAATTGTATCATTCCACAGAACATATAATTAAATAAACATTTATCAAATGACTAATGAATATAGTGCTAGACACTAGGAAAGATAGAAACATAGATTTCTCTCCTGCCGGAGCTTGCTTAAAGCATTCCAGACACACACACACACACACACACACACACACACACTGGTGTGATGATCAAGGCTGGTCAACCATCTTTTTTGTCCCTCACATCACCATAATGAGTCTACTATATAAACACCCCTTCTACATTCTGGGAAGTAGCTAAACTTCCAAATGACTAAAAGATCTATTATTCTCTTGATCTTTTTTGTTGGCTCTGAGCTCCTAGGCAAAGACAGAACTTCTAGAAAAACATCTCAATGTTCAGTCTATTTCTATCTCTTCTCTGGAGATGTTTCCCTCTTAGTTGCTTCCTCTGGATTGCATTTCCTATAAGTATGCCAGTGATTACCATTTTTTATAAAGACAAAGTAAATATTTAAAACAAAGAAAGGTAAACAAACTTCCCTATTAGATACAAAGGAAAAAGCCCCAGGTCTTCTAAAAGGAAGGACCTCAAGCAGACAAAAAAAGGATCATGGCTCGAGGTCAATGATCAGGGGCAAGGAGAAAAAGGTTTAACAATACAGTTTCTATCTGGGCACGTGGTATGTTCCTTTGGCCCAGGCAACTTCAGTTTCAGAATTCCTGGCTCTTTGTAGCTTTTACTCTTTTTACTTTTGCCTGGGTTGTCTACTTCTGCGTTTCAAGTGGCTTCTTACATTTTTCCTTTTTCCACCTTTACATTTCTATTCCATTTATCAGGCTCTGGGTTCAGCTATGTGTGTCTCTGAGGCCCAATGAACAGGCTTTTAAAAGTCCCCCTGAGGTTTGGGACTACCATTCTTTAACCTATCAACTTGTTCCATTTCTGATTCATTTAAGAGGCTAATTTGTACCTTAAGAAGAGATTACTTGGTATAATCTAATCTTTTATTGTCAGACTCTAGACTGTGCTTTCAAGTATTCTCTTACCTAATATTAATGATTCACATTTATATTGTGCTATAAGGTTTACAAAGTTTTCTCACAATAACTTGTCAATACAGGTTTTTATTCTCCAGTTTTACAGATGAGCATTAAGTTTATTGAATTTACTGAATTCACATTTACTGAAGTGCACAGTAGTTGTTAAAGGGAATTTGAACTCAGGTTTCCTGGGGCTCTGCTCTTTCCAAGCTATTTTTCTAGATAGATGAGAGGGCAGAATAATTAATAACTTCATGAGGTCATTGTCAGAAATCTAGCTGTTATGGGATTTATTTTGGTTATATCTCATAAAACTGTCCACTAAGGTGTGGAAAGGTTTACAGCTTTTTGATAGAAGTAGCATACTAGTGAAATCATCGATCCTTGAAATATTTATGTATAATAAAAATAAGTCAATGTTTACTTAGTTTTTAAAAGGTTTCGAAGTACTTATAATTATTATCTTATTTTATGCTCACAACATGGGGGGGTGGGTGCTACTATTCCCATTTTAAAGATTAGGAAATTTTGGGCATATGGAGGAAATGATATTAAATGATATTATACCTGAAGAAACACTGGATTTTTCCATTTGACTTGCAGCTAAAAACTTTTATGTGGGATTGACATCTCCCCCATTAGAATGAATTCCTTGAGAACAAGAATTATCTTCTTTTTCTATTTGTATCCACAGCACTTTATGCATATTAGGTACTTAATAAATGCTCTTTAGTTCTTTCAGTCCTCATAGCCCTGAAAGAGTCTGCAGTGGAGTTTAGGAGCTGGAAATTCTCCAGTCTCCATGCCAAGAGAATGGAAAACCCCTGTGTCCTCCCCAGAAGTGAACTCCCTGTTTCCATCTTCCCTTTCCAGAGAACTGGGTTTTGTTTACTACAGAGTATGTGTGCTGTTCGGCAAGCTTTGGGGTGTGTGTGCGTGTGTGCCCTGTGCCCCAGAGCTGGAGCCTAGGGACCAATCTTGACGCCCGGATACACATTTTCTATTCAGATTTCTATGTTTACAATTGGACTGGCTGTTTTCAAGCAGTTAGGACCTTTTCCCTCCCACAATCCATTTCCTAAAAGTGTGACCCACCCACACCCACCACTTGAACTGAGTCTACCCAGGGAAAGGGAGGTGGGGATTATGAAAGCAGGCAGGAACTGGGAACTTTAATATTACACCTACCTCCCCCACTCTAATTTTCATAGCAGAGCTAAAATTGATACTTAGCTATGAGCTTTCTTTAAGAGGGATAGGGTACTAGGAGAGAGGAGAGGAGGGGAAGGAGAGAGAAAAATATGAAACACAAAGTTTTGCAAGAGTGAATGTTGAAGACTATTTTTGCATATATTTTGAAAAATATCACTTTAAAAAAAGAGAGAGATAAGGGGAAAACTATATTCTGAAAAAGTTATAACTCACTCTAGAACCGGTGAGGCTGAAAAGAGGTGATGTGCTATATGGGGAAAACACTAGGCATGGAGCAAGAAGACCTAAGTCTCAATTCTGGCTTTAGACCACCTTTCTCTGCACATCATTAACTCATCTGTATAATTAGAGGGGTGGAATCTATAAGATTCCTCCCAGCTTTCTATCCTAAGACTCAGACTCCTGAGCTAGTAGTTTTCTGTTCTGTTCTAATCAAGAGATTATAACTTTGAGCTGAAAGGGACATTAGGGATCACGTAGAATAAACCTTTCACTTTACAATTGAAGAAACTGAGGTCCAGTTACATGAAGTGACTTGCCCATATAAACAGCTTTCAAATTCCATTCCTCTGACTTCAAATACAACACTCTACTGCACCACATTCTCTCTATCCGATGAACTCCATTTAAAAACTTCTTTGTGTCCCATCCAAGTTGGACATTCTAGATTATTTCTCTGGACTCTATCTGGACTGCAGGGCTGAAAGATGCAGTTGATAGAGTAAAAGCCCCAAACTCCTCTCTGGAAGCTTATCTTTGCATTAGTAGGAAGCTACTATGTGATTGGAGCTCAGGTCAAAGAAACTTTGAAATCTCTCTCCCTTTCTTCCTCTCTCTCTCCTTCTCTCCCCCTCTCCCCGCCCCTCTCTCCTTCTTCCTCTCTCTCTCTCTCCCTCTTTTTCCCTCTCTCTCTCTCTCTCTTCCACCCCCTTTCTTTCTCGCTCTGTCTCTTTCTCTCTTCCTCCCTCTCTCCCTCCTTTTCTCCCTCTCTCTTTGTCTATCTCTCCCACCCTTTCCTTCTTTCTCTCCTTCCCTCCCTCTCTGTCTCTGTTTCTTTCTATATTTCTGTCTCACTTTTTTCTGCCTCAGTCTTCTGAGACTCTGTTTTTCTTTATCACTTCTCTTTTTTTCTATTTCTGTCTCTCTGTTTCTATCTGTTTTTTTCTCTCTCTCCTAGGAAAGATGATGAAAAAGTATTAGCTTTCCTGCCTCCACAGTATCGGGGAAGGGGAAAGATCAGAAATGACTCCTGAGTTTTCTTCATGCTTAAATTCTGGCAAGTGTCTCTTGAATCACAAGAAAAGTCATTGGCTTTTCTCAGGATTGCCTGGGTAGCGTCTGTACTTTCAAGTGCTTTCTGTAGCAACAGGCAGGCAGGGGCTTGTCTTTCTGTAAGATAGCCACTACTTTGTTTTTCATTTTGTAACGAATGTGCCTTTCCCTACCCACACACCCCCCTTCTCCAATCTGTAAAGTCATTTTTCCCTCTCCATCATCCAGATGTGACCTACTTGTCTGCTCCATTTTAGGAAAGGTTCCTTTGAAGATTTCCAGGTTCAGGAAAGTTCTGTCTTGGCTTCAAAGAGATGGTTTTTATTTTTATTTTATTTTTAATAAATGAGATTTAGAAGTTGGAACTTTGGGGAAGGAAATGCATTGGGGATAGTGCAGACCAAGAGAAAGAGAAAAAGGTCAGGATTAATGGAGTAAGAAGATGATATTCTCAGGAAATTAATCAATATTGATTAATATATGGGAGATAGTGCTCTAGCAGTTCAGGAATCAGGATGCCTGAACAGTATCTTAAAGGAAATGAGAGATTTTATGAGGGGGAGATCAGTGAGCAGTACATTCCAGGTAAGGTAAAGGTATCAAGACTGAGATGAGAGGGGCAGCTAGATGGCACAAATGGACAGAGCACTGGTCTGAACTACTAGAGCACTACCTCCCATATACTCGATATACACTACCTTTCATTACTAAGTATTTTTATATGCACTCATCTCTCCCACTACAGTTTTGTTTGTAAATAGGAACTGTTTAATTCTTTGTGCTTATATCTCCAGACACAGTGCCTGGCACATAGTAGGTGCTGAAAATACATATTGATTAATTTCCTGGGAACATCCATTAATCCCTGACCTTTTTCACTTTCTCTTGCTCTGCCCTACCCCCAATACTTCACACCTATTAGCTGTGTGACCCTGGACAAGTCACTTAACCCCAATTGCCTCAGCAAAAAAAAAAAAAAAAAGTGAGATGGGAGTGTTGTGTGTGAAGAATGGAAAGGACCTCAGTTTGGCTGGATCACAGAGCACAGGAGAGGAAAGAATGTGCAGTGAAGCAGAAAGATTGGAACCAGGTTGTGAAGGACTTAAAACACATACAGAAGAGTTTATATTTAATTTTAGGATCAATAGAAAGCCAGTGGAATTGATTGAATAGAGACAGATTGATATTTCAGAAAAAAATATTTTGGCAGCAATATGGAGGATAGACTGGAGTGATGAAAGGTCCAAGAAAGGGAGACAATTAGGAGACTGTTGCAATAACTTAGGTAAAAGATGTTGAGGGCTAAAGTAAAGTGTTAACTATGTATGGAAAGAAGTTATCACATGGGCAAGATGGTGTGAAGGTAGAAATGTAAGATTGAGAACTGATTGGATATGGAGGGGGTTGATCTAGGATAATGCTAAGATTATGAACCCGGGAGAAGAGAAGGATGGTGATACTTATGACACAGAAAGGGGAATTTGGAGGAGGGGATGAGGAAGAGTGGAAACTCTTGCCTGCTGGCTTTCAGTATTTTTCAGGAAAATAAGAGGCAAGGTTCTCAATGAGAGTAAGGGAGGAGGAACAGGTGTGAAGCGTCTAAGGAAGGAAGAGAAAGTTTGGAAAAGCTCCTGCAGGAAATGAGATAGGGATCAATTAGGAAAGAATAAAAGAACTACTTTGATGCTATGAGGCCCCAGTGAAGGGAGGTTAGATAAAATAAATTTGTGTGTCTCCACTCAGTATGATTGTTGAGCTTTATTCAGTAGATTGAGAGTAGAAGCAGATAGTGACAGGTCTGGTGAGAGAAAAATGGCTCAAAGAGGGAAGGGCTCAAATAATGCAAGAGTTGAGGAACAATGGAGAGTTTAAATGGATAATTATTGTGTTTAGGTTGGAAGGAGTGAAAAGTGAGATCAGAGGAAGGTTAATAGCTGGGAAAAGTTTTGAGTGATGGAGGGAATGGAGGTCTCCCTTGAGTTCAAAGAACAGGTATAGGAGGAGAGTAGTATAGGAAGAAGAACATTGATAAGAGGTTGTATTCAGAAAGAGGAATGTCAGAGTTTCAAATCAGACAAATAGAGAAGCTGGAACTAAAATCTAAACAACCAATTAATCTAAAGTAAGTCCTATTCTGTGCAAGGCACTATGATAGGCATGGATACAAATGCAAAATCAAAACAGTCTCTACTCTCCAAAAGCATATTTTATTTAGGGATATCAAGGTAGAATATCACAGTTCATTTACTGAGAAATTGTATCAGATAAGTAAATATCAAATATATACATATTATGTATACAACAATATACATACATATCACAAAGTGATTAAGAGGCCCTAGCAACTGTAAGAATTAGGATAGCTCTCTTGAAGGAGATGGTGTTTATGTGAGCTTTGAAGGAACTTAGGGATTCCTTGATTTGGAAGTGAGTTGGAGTGTCCATTCCAAGCTGGAAATAGCCCATACAAATCATGAAAATAAAAAATTTAATGCTGTGTATGGGATAATAGTAAGTATGTTGGGGCAGCTAGGTGGCACAGTGTATAGAGCACCAGCACTCAAATCAGGAGGACCAGAGTTCAAATCTGACCTCAGACACTTAACACTTCCTAGCTGTGTGACCCTAGCAAAAACCAAACCAAAACAAACAAACAAACAAAAAAAATTTATGTCAATTTATGTACTAGAACACAGAGAAAGAATGTGTAACCAGCCTAGAAGAATAGTTGGATTGTGATTGTGATGAGCTTCAAATGCTAAACAAAAAAGTAAATATTTGATCTTAGATGCAATAGGTAAATACCAAAATTTCTTTCTTAATTTTTTTTTTTTTTGCTGAGGCAATTGGGGTTAAGTGACTTGCCCAGAGTCACACAGCTAGGAAGTATTAAGTGTCTGAAGTCAGATTTGAACTCCGGTCCTCCTCACTTCAGGGCTGGTGCTCTATCCACTGCACCACCTAGCTGCCCCAATAACAAAATTTATTGAGCAGAGTAATAACATGATTAGACCTATGCTTTAGAGATATTAATTTGATAGCAGTGAGAAGATAAGTTGGAGAAGGAAAGAGACTGAAAGATGAAAGACCCCAGATGAGAAGCTCTGAAATCTGAACTACTTTAAGAAGGGAGTTATATAAATGGAGAGAAGGGAACAGTTGGGAGAGAGGTTATTAAAATAGAAAGGACAAGGTTTGGGAATCAATAAGCTATGTGGAAGGGAGAAACTCTGAAAATGGGTGTCTGGAAGCATGGTAATTACTTCAATAGAATAGAGAAGTTGAGAGAAAAGATGGACTTAAGGGCATAAAAAGATGAATTCTGGTTTGAACATAGTGAGTTTGAATTGCCTACAGAACATCCAGGTGGTGATGTCTAAGAGATAGTTGGAGGTTAGAAATTGGAAGTCAGAAGATGAGAGCTAGATATATAGATACTGGAGTCATCTGTACAGAGATGAAAGTTGAAACCATATAAATAGAGAAAGAGAAAAGGAAAGGTTCCAGGGACAGAACCCTGAGGTCATCCAGGTATAGAGGGCATAATATTAATCATCATCATGAAAAGCACACTACAATGGAATGGTCAATTAGGAAAGGAAGCACAAGAGACAACAGAACATTATTCCAAGAATTTAGGGAAAGAGAATCTGTAGTAGGAGGGAGTCAAGTGCTTCAGAAATCAAGAAGCATGAGAAGTGAGAAGATTGTATTAAATAAAATAATAAATAAAAATAAATTTTAAAAGTAATAAAAATAAGGAGGTCATTTGTGACCTTGGAGAGAACTGTTTCATTAGATCAGTGGTGTTAAAAGTCAGTTTTCAAGGGATTGAGAAATGAACAAGTAGGTGAGAAAGTACAAGCAATGAGGACAGGAAGATTTTTCTAGTTTTGTGACTAAAAGGAAGAGAGATAAAACTTAACAATTTCAAGACTGAGTCAAGTGAATATGCTAAGTCTCCATTCTAGTTTCCACTTTTTGACCTTGGATCAAATGCTTCTCTGAGCTTGAGTTTCCTCATCTGTAAAAGGAGTCTAAATAACTTTGCCTGTGCCATCTCAACAGCTATTACCAAAGTTCATTCCATTATTAGGGAAAAACAGATTATGATGAGAGACTTGGCAGATGCTAGGGGGAGATCCCCTACCATCTTGGCAAGAGCACACGTAGAACAGCTCAACACTCAAGCCCTTGGGTAACTATCTCCTAAACTCAAACCAGTGGCAGAAAGTCCCAAGTGTGTTAAGGGATGAGAAAGAAGTGGCTTTGAGAGTATGGTAAGCTCATATAATACACCTTCCTCCTAAATCATATGTGACTGAAAACCTTTGATCCATTTGGAAACAAAGTAATCGTAATGTGCAATTTATAATTTTGGTAACATTTTATGATAATATTTAGGCTGCAAAAAGATACTAGGTTGGAAACTACGGGAACCTAGGATAGCAGATGAGAATTACAGAATTAGAATTATGAAAGTATTGGATACTTTTTTTAGAAGTCAGGGTCACTAGCAGGATGAATACAGAGAGACTTGGAGAGACTTACGTCAACTGATGCTGAGTGAAATGAGCAGAACTAGGAGATCATTATAGACTTCAACAACAATACTGTATGAGGATGTATTCTTTTTTTTTAATTTTTAATTTTTATTATTTTTTTTATAATATTATCCCTTGTATTCATTTTTCCAAATTATCCCCCTCTCCCTCTATTCCCTCCCCCCATGACAGGCAATCCCATACATTTTACATGTGTTACAATATAACCTAGATACAATACATGTGTGTGAATATCATTTTCTTGTTGCACAATAAGCATTAGATTCCGAAGGTACATGTAACCTGGGCAGACGGACATTAGTGCTAATAATTTACATTCACTTCCCAGTGTTTCTTCTCTGGGTGTAGCTACCTCTGTCCATCATTGATCAACTGGAAGTGAGTTGGCTCTTCTTTATGTTGAAGATTTCTACTTCCATCAGAATACATCTTCATACAGCATTGTTGTTGAAGTGTATAGTGATCTTCTGGTTCTGCTCATTTCACTCAGCAACAGTTGATGTAAGTCTCTCCAAGCCTCTCTGTATTCCTTGAGGATGTATTCTGATGGAAATGGATATCTTCAATATAGAGAAGAGCTAATCCAATTCCAATTGATCAATGATGGACAGAATCAGCTACACCCAGAGAAGGAACACTGGGAAATGAGTGTAAACTGTTTGCATTTTTTGTTTTTCTCCCCAGGTTATTTTTACCTTCAGAATCCAATTCTTCCTTTACAACAACAACAAAATTCAGTTCTGCACATATATATTGTACCTAGGATATATTATAAGATATTTAACATGTATGGGAATGCCTGCCATCTAGGGCAGGGGGTGGAGGGAAGAAGGGGAAAATTCAGAACAGAAGGGAGTACAAGGGATAATGTAAAAAATTACCTATGCATATATACTGTCAAAAATGTTATAATTATAAAATTAATTTTAAAAAATTAAAAAAAATAAGTCAGGGTCACTGAGTTCCAAGAGTATTTCATAGAGAGTTTGGGATGTTATGGGAAGAACAAAGGTTTTATTTTTGTTTTTGAATAAATTATAGAGGTACAGATAAAGAGACTGAGAGATATAGTGACTTTCCCAATGCTACTCCATAAATTCTGAAATCAGTTTATAACTTAGCTGTCTTAATGGTTACTGATCTTTAAACCTTGCCTTTCAGAAGAGGGGTGATTAACAGGGACTCAATAGTGTATCAAGAAAAAAAAGGCAAGTTCTGTTTAGAATAACTGTGGAAATTAGAGAAGCTGCCAAGTTGCGTTTCCAGAGGCCAAGAGGGGAGCCGTTTCATTTTGGAAACAAGGCGTGGACTTGACACCCAGACATAAGGGACTTTGTATTCCTAGTCATCAAGAGAAAGGAGAAAGAAAAATTATTACTGGGGGTGGACTAGAGATTGAAATAATAGGAAGGAATACTATAAAGGATTGTAAAAACCTCAAATTATGTAGGAACTCCTGCTGAACTGGATGAAGTAAAGGGAATCTGTAGACTTGTGACTTATTTAGTTGCTTTATAAACTGAGATTTTTAAGTCTGCAATAGTTTCATGGAGAATGTGCTAGAGTACATGGTAAGGAGGTGGTATCTTAGGAAACATGAAATGGAACGATCCTTGGCCTGTGGTCATAGTTTTCTCAGCAGAAGCCCCTGATCTCCTGGATGAAGGTAGCAGAAGTTTACCCCAGCAACAGTGATGGGGAAAATTATCAGAAAAATCTCTATTTTGGGGACTACTGTTAAGACTCTGTTTTGTTATCAAAGACTATCTTAATACATATTTTTTCTTTTTTTCTCTCTTATTTATGAAGGAATGTGAGAACTAGAAGGGAAGAAGGGATTGGCACTTGATTATATTTAATTTAGCATTTTATTTCAGTTAGTCTTTCATTGTCTTCTAATTTGTTTGGGGAGTCAATCTTCTTTCCCACACATAATTATAAATACTTTGAGGAGATGAACTGTATTATTATACTGCTTTTCCTTTCCACCCCTTTCCTGAAGCTCCTCTGTGTCTACTGCATTGCATGACAATATGGTATAACTGAAAGAACTTTGGATTGGGAGTTAAAAGGCCTGGATTTCAGTCCCAGGTCATTAGCTAATTGGGAGGTCTAGTTATTCATCTTTATAATCAGCACTTATCTCTCCTTTTAAGTTCAATTGTCTATTTAAGATGTTACTGGCATCTCAAAATCAAACTGTCCAAAATTTTTACTTATCTCAACTTTCCTCTTTGTTTAAAAGCACCACCATTTTCTAGTCACCCTTCATTTCCTCCACCAAAAATTAAATGAAATTAAAAGGAAAGTTTTATCAAATTTTTAATTTTTTAATTTCTCTTTCTAATAAAGCCCTTCCTTATTAAAATATAGTTAAGCAAAATAAATAACAAAATAACAAACAAAAAATCTAAACAAACCATAATATATTAGCTATGTTTATACCCTTTGCCATGTGACACAAATGGTCTGCAGAGAGAACAGTATATTTCTTTTTTCTTTCTTTTTTTATTTTTATTTATTTATTTTTTTTTAGGCAATTGGGGTTAAGTAGCTTGCTCAGAGTCACACAGCTGGGAAGTGTTAACTGTCCAGGCCAGATTTGAATTCAGGTCCTCCTGACTTCAGGACTGGTGCTCTATCCACTGCACCACCTAGCTGCCCCTATTTCATTTTTTAAAATTCACAGAATGCCAACTCAAACAAATTATTTATTTTTACAAGCATCTAACTTCTCCTTTATATTGATCAAAAACAAAACAAAACAAAACAAAAAATAAACTCCAGCCATAAACACATATCTAGCAAAATCAATCCAAACACTAGTCATGCTTTAAATGTCTGTCTGTCTTTTATATACATTAAGTTCATTCTGCCTTTTTGGTAAAAAGTGAGTGGAATATTTCATCTTCAGCCTTCTGGACATTGTGGTTTATCACTGCATGATTAAGGCTGTATTTTTCTGTAATGTTGTCACTGTTTACATTTGTCCTCCTAGTTCACACTTCACTCGGTTTTGTTTCATTTCACAGAGGTCTTGAAAAGTGTCCTCCAAACCATTTGCTCACTTCTTAAGATATGATAATATTATATCAACAACAAAAGGTAGATTAGTAGATTATATTAGATACAGAAGACCAGAAGCAATAAAACATAGTATTTTAGGAGCTGATAAACCCAAGGACACTAACTACTACGGCAACACTTACCATTTGACAAAAAGTTCTGGGAAAATTGGAAAACAGCCTGAGAGAAATTAGCTTTAGATGAACAATTCATAGCATGACTTCAATAAGTTACAAATGGATGCATTACCTAGACATAAACAATCACTTACTTATTCAGTATTCTAATTTGTTTTTTAGAAGAGAAAGAAAGAACTTTTCTATCACAACTAGGCATGGTGGAGAGAGTTCTTAATCAAATAGACAATGGAGATAATATTGTTGTTCAATCATTTCACTAGAGTGTCTAACTCTTGATCCCATTTGGAGTGGTTTGCCATTTCCTTCTCTAGCTCATTTTGAGATAATTGTAAAATGTAAAATGGACAATTTTTTTTTTGGCAAAGATGACCCAAAAAATGACAATTGTCAAGAGTAATGGGAAGATAAACATGTGTATGCACAGCTGGAAGAGCTATGAACTAATCTAATTATTCTGTAAAGCAATTTGGAATAATACTCCCAAAGTCACTAAATTTGACCCATTACATTATTACTAGGCATATAGTCAGAAGAAATGTTTTGAGGAACAACAATTCTTTTTAAAAATTGTAACAAAAGATCAAAAACTAATTGGGTGCAACTGGGGAAAGACCAGGTTTTGAAGGGCTTTGAATGCCATATAGAAGAATATGTACATTTGATCCTGAAGGTGATAAAAAGTTTATTGAATAGGAAAGGGGCATGATTAGACTTACTCTTTAGGAAAATCAATTTGACAGCAGAATAGAGTATGGACTAGAGTAAGGAGACAGTTGAGGCAGAAAGACCAACCAAAAAACTGTTGCAGTAGTATATGCTCCAACTTAAGAATGGGTTGTGTCAGGTGAAGCTAGATGATGCAGTGGATAGAGCACTAGTCTTGAAGTCAGGAGAACCTGAGTGCAAATTTGACCTCAGACACTTGACACTTCCTAGCTGTGTGAACCTAGGCAAGTCACTTACCCCCATTGCCTCAGCAAAAAAAAAAAAAAAGAAAAGAAAAGAAATGTCTAATTGTTAGAAGCCTAAAAACATTGCTTTCCTGAGCAAAGATGTTATAAATTGTAATGTGATTTCCATGCTAGCCCAAAGGACTAACCTAATTCATATCTGATTTCATGAACCTACCTAAAGTACTTATAGTCCAGTAATTCAAGCTAGTAATTTTTTTTTTAAATTCAGGTCTATGTTATCAATATAGGAAATCCTCCTACTTTTATATTGCTCAATATCTTCTCTGCATCTTAAGATTGGTTAAGTGACTTGTCTAAGGTCCCATAGCCAGTCTCAGACAAGGATTTACTCCAAGACCTTCTAACTTCAAGATCAGCTCTCTGCTCTATGTTATGCTTGCCCCGTGAGTATTTTTATGTTACTGGGAACTGGTATAAGCCAATCATCAAGTATGGCCAGGGAAACCTTATTATGCTTTTCCTTCTCCTTTTCTTTGGTTGATTTATTTACTATTTCCTCTGTGGGGATTCACTTTACTGATAGGTGACTGCCTCTCTGAGACCACTTTCATTCCTTACTCTATAGCTATTTTATTTAATGCTTAGTTAGTGGTTTTGTTCCACAGTCTATATTTTTCCTTCTTCTCTAATCACATCCCAAGTTTTAGAATCATGAATTAAATTAACTCTCCTATTGTTCTTGAATCATCAATTTACTTCCCTGATTACCATCCTAATAAATTTCGGATACAAAGTGTCTACTAATCTCTTTTGTGTCATATAAACCAGAAGGTCCAGTGTCTTGTTTTGGCTCTTTAAGAATAGCTAGGTAGCACAATGGATAGAGAGCCAGCCCTGCAGTCAGGATTCCTGAGTTCAAATGTGGCCTCAGGAGACTTATTAATTATGTTACCCCGGGCAAATCCCTTGGTTTCCTAATCTGTAAAATGAGCTAGAGTCGGATATGGCATAGTACTCCAGTATCTTTGCCAAAATGGGGTCATGGGGAGTTGGACATGAATGCAATGACTCAATAACAACAATGACAACAACAATGATTATCTTTATGGTTCAAGGAACTACTGGACTTTTGCTTGTAGAAGAAGGATCATATCAATAATGTTGTTGTTATTGCTAATATTATTATTGCTATTATTTCTTATTATCTAATGGGGATACTTTTGGGAAACTCCTTTTCTAAGCAGAATAATCTTTTGCATTAAATATGATTTATTGAAATTCTATGTTAAAAGTTCAGAGTTTTCTCTAAAACATAGTCACATGTAATCTCATAAATTTGCTTGTCAAAAATGCCACAGGTTTTTTCTCTTGTAATTTCTGTAAAGGATTTGACACTCCCTCCAACCTCCCTCCAGACCCTAAGATAACATTAATCTCTGTCAAGGTTATTCTCAGGATTAGCATACAAGCCAAACAGACATGCTGAGATAAGTGTCACCTCTCAGTGTCATCAACTATATATCATCTTTAGGTTAACTTTTTCCTAGACAACTGGAGCCTAAGATTTCTGAGGGTCTTGAATATGTGCCAAAGCCAAGTTGCCTTAAAGCCAATCCTGAATGCAGAAAAGAAATAACACGCTTACTATATACTAGCACTATATTAGATGCTGGGAATATAAAGGCAAAAGCAGTTCTTGTCTTTAAGGAAGGGCCCCATTCTAATGGGGGAAACAATCTGCAAGCCACTATATACTTACACAATATATATAGTAGGTGGAAAGTCATCTCAGAGGGAAGACATCAGCATTAAATAGGATCAAGACAGGCTTACTGGAGAAAGTAATATTTTAGCTGAGATTTGAGGAAAGCCAGAAAAGCCAGGAGGTGAAAGGGAAGAGGGTAAGTGAGCATTCCAAGCATAGGGGACAGTCTGTGAAAATTCAAGGATTTGGAAGATGGAAGATCTTAGAAATAGAAAGGAGATTCATGTCACTGGATTTTTCAGTTCATGAAGGGAATAGATTGCAAGAAGATTGGAAAAGTAGGAAGAGGCTGGATTATAAGTGGCTTTAATATGCCCTGCTTAAGTAACACATGGAAAAGATGTCCATGAGCTCAGTCACACATTCCCTAGCCAAATAGTGTTCTTACTTCTTGAAAAGCACCTAAAGAGTAAAGGCCTTACAAATAAGAAGTGACATCAGAAGTGGAACTTTTCGTCTCTGTATACTAGAGAAAACCAGCCTCAAATTGCATTGTTGCCAAAGATTCATCCTGGGACTCTCACATAAATAGATATTAGTCCTTGTATTGGCAGAGGTTCAGAAATTCTATATACCCAGAGGAGTGCCCTCAGTTTGGAAGCATCTGCCAAAGAGATCTTAGCAATGTTGGACTATTTTTCTGAGATCTGACCATCTGAGTTTGAATTCTGCCTGAGATACTTTCTTGTTATATGATCCTAAGCAAGTCATTTTGAGTCTGAGTTTCCTCATCTGTAAAGTGAGGGGATTGTATTTGGCATTCACTAAGGTCTCTGACAGTTCCAAATCTATAAGCCTATAGCTTTATTAATCTCTTGTCATAACTTAAATTCTTCAGTAAACCCCAGATATATGAGTTATGCATAGATTTTTGTTCTCACTTTTTAGAGGTACAGTGGGAAAAGTCCATGGGCAGTGTTTACCACATAATTCTTCATGTGAAGAACATTTGCTGCTAAATGTTGGGGAACAGATAGGAGAGTCTGATGACTCTCAAAACTTTGAAATTAGCCCCAAGGTAAAACTAAGTTAATTTGAATTTAGGACAGTCTCTTAATATGAGTTCCAGTACAGTGGAAGATTGGCCATCTGTTGTGCTTATGTTATGCTTTTATTTTGTGACTGATTGGCCTCCTTTTCTATTCATACCTGTCTTTAATTATATCCTTTACCTTCTTTCATATTCTCAGTTTGTTAGTGAAGCATTACATCTTGTTTGTCGCGACTTGGTCATCTCCACTGTCTTTTGGATGACTGGTAATTGTGCATCTTCAAACAGAGCTTCCAAGTGAATCTTTCTCAAGCATTCCTAACTTAATGTACCTTAAGGTGTGTTCCTTTCCAGGTGTTTCTAGGGTGGATAAAAGAAGCTATAGGTGAGTTCCTTTGAGGACTATTTCAGAACCCATAAACATTGATATATTTGCAGGGGATGAGATGAACTGTGAGAAACCTTGAAGATCCTGGCCTTCCTAAGGACAAAAAATGCTTTTTGGGATGCTAACTGACTCCTAAGAAATTCTTGCTTAGAATTGGTTTCTTTATCATGGAAATCTGATCTGAATCTGTGACCTTGAATCCTTACTGACTCCAAGGAGAAGCATCCAGGCTTGGGGAACATTCACATTCCTATTCTCCTAATTTTTATGAATTTAATAATAATAATCAGCAATCACATAAACACAAACATTGTAATATACAAAGAACAAAAAAAGAGGATTGTATATCACATTCCTATTCCAATTACCCTACCACCCCGCTTCCTTTCTATCCTGTCCAGAAATAACAAGACACTGACTTTTCCAGAACCTTCCTGGAGGGTTGTTAAAACTTAATCTAAAAATTTCCATCCCTCTGCATGTATGGCCCAGACAACCCCAGCTTGGAATGCATATATGTGTGGGTGGCAGGGAGAAACTGAGGGATGGGAGAGTAACATTTGGCAGGGCAACCTAAAAGTTTCAGTCACTATTTGGCTGAGGTAGGGCAAAAGACACCAAAATGAATGAGAAGAGTAAGATTTCTTTTCAATAATGTATTTGGAAACACTTGAAGGAGAAAACACTTAAAAGGCATGAGATCTCATTGACATGGTATCTAGCTTTTATTATTAAATACTTCAAGGATACATGATTTTGCCTGAATTACCTTAACTCTGCATTATTCCCACCATCTGCCACAAAACTGTGCTGACTGGGACCAATGAATTTATGTTATCTCAGTTGGTCCCTCATTGCAGCAAGGCAAACATTCTATTCCTTCCTAATTGATTTGCTATCCCAGCAGCTGTTCCAGACCTTCTCATTTCTTTTCATGTTGCCCATAGCACCCCTTCCCCCACTCTCTCAGCTTAGCATCTTGCCTCATGCTTACCTAAAAAAATGAGACTATTTTCCTGAGAACTTCCTTTTCTCCTCATCTAAAGTCATTAAAAACATCTTTCTTTATTGTTTCCTCCTTTCATTTGGGTCTTAGAATAAGTAGCTCCTTTCCTTGCTAAGGCCAACACTTCTAATTTCAATTTTTTCATTATATGTAAAGATAATTTTCAACATTTTTCTAACATTTTAAATTCCCTTTTTCTCTCTCCTGCCCTTCCCTCCCTCCTCCCCAAGATAGCAAGAAATCTAATAGAGGTTTTACATGTACAATCATTTTAAACGTATTTCCATATTATTCATGTTGTGAAAGAAAAATTAGAACAAAAGGGAAAAACTATAGAAAAGAAACAGCAAACAAAAAAGTGAAAATAGTATGCTTCAATTTGGATTCAGACTCCCTAGTTCTTTCTCTGGATGGGGATGGCATTTTCTATTACCAAATCTACTGAGATTGACTTGGATCATTGTATTGCATTAGAGAATCTTCCTGTTATTGTGTACAATGTTCTCCTGGTTCTGCTCATTTCACTTAACATCAATTCATGTAAGTCTTTTTAGACTTTTCTGAAATCAGTCTGTTCATCATTTCTTACAGAGCAATAATATCGTATTACATTTATACCACAACATATTCAGCCATTCCCCAATTGATGAATATCCACTTAATTGCCAATTCCTTGTCACCACAAAAAGAGTTGCTACATTTTTTGCGTATGTGGATCCTTTTTCCTTTTTTATTATCTTTTTGCAATACAGATTCAATAATGGCACTGCTGAATCAAAGAGTATACATACTTTCATGGATAGTCCTTTGGGAATAGTTCCAAATTGCTCTCCAGGATGGTTGAATCAGTTCACGATTCCACCAACAATATATTCGTGTCCAAATTTTCCCACATCCCCTCCAATATTAATCATTATCATTTCCTGTCACCTTAGCCAATCTGAGAGGTATGAAACTTCTTACTTCTTAATTTGTATTTCTTTAATCAATAGAGATTTAGTGCATTTTTTCATATGACTATAGACAGGCCAACACTTCTACATGCTGCCTTTATCCCATCCCATCCTGATTTCTCCAAAAAATTATCCTCACTGTCTCTCATGATTTCCATTCTCTCCTGTTCTGAAGCCTTGGTCCTTTCCTGATGTTTATAAATGTAGCCATGTCTCCAGTACTTAAAAATCCTCAATTAATTCTGTCCTCCCCTCTAGCTTTCATCCAATATCTCTCCTCTCTACTGTGGTTAAATTCCTTGAGAAAACCATTTATGGGATATGAACAGACAATTTTCAGATGAAAAAATTAAAACCATTTCTAATCATATGAAAAGGTGCTCTAAATCACTATTGATCAGAGAAATACAAATTAAGGCAATTCTGAGAAACCACTACACACCTCTGAGACTGCTAAAATGACAGGAAAAATTAATGACGAATGTTGGAGGGGATGTGGGAAAAGTGGGACACTGATACATTGTTGGTGGAATTGTGAATGGATCCAACCATTCTGGAGAGCAATTTGGAACTATGCTCAAAAAGTTATCAAACTGTGCATACCCTTTGATCCAGCAGTGTTTCTACTAGGATTATATCCCAAAGAGAAATTAAAGAAGGGAAAGGGACTCACATGTGCAAAAATGTTTGTGGCAGCCCTCTTTGTAGTGGCAAGAAACTGAGTGGATGCTAACTTTTTATGACCTCATAAAGTTTGGGGTTTTCTTGGCAAAGATACCAGAATGGTTTGTCTTTTCCTTCTCCAGCTCATTTTACAAATAAGGAAACTGAGGCAAAGAGGACTAAGTGATTTGCCCAGGGTTATAGAGCTAGTAAGCATCTGAGGTCAGATTTGAAGTCATCAAATCTTGCTGACTCCAGGCCTGATGCTTTTACTCATTGTACCACTTAACTGATCCTCTACTGAAGTACCATTACCCACTCCCAACTGCTTCTTGGCTATCTGTCCTATAATGTCTCCAAACTCAATATATCCAAAACAGAATTCATCTTTCTGCCCACATCTTCTCTTAACTATTACAGTCAACGGCACCAACCTCCTCCCAGTCACTTATATTCTGAACTCAGTGCTATCTTTGTTCCCTCAATTCTCACCACATATATCTAATCTGTTGCCAATTCTACCTTCATATCATCTCTTGTATACATTCTCTTTTCTTCACTCAGGTATACATTCTCTTTTCTTCACTCAGATAGCCCTAACTCTCATTAAAGACCTTTAAAACCTCTCATCTAGACTATTGTAATAACCTTTAAACTGGTCTTCTTGCTTCAAAAGTCTCTCTCCATTCCAATCTACCCACCATTTTGATTCCAAAGTGATTTTTCTAAAGTGTAGGTCTAACCAGGTTAGCTCCCCAGCTCAATGAACCCCATTGGCTCCCTATTACTTCCTGGATCAAATATAAAATCCTTCCTTTGACTTTTAAAGCTCTATAACTTGACTGCTTTCTATTTTTCCAGTTTTTTTATACTTTATGCTCTTCTATGCACTTTTAGATCTAATTACACTTTCTTATTTGCAGTCTTTCAACATAATATATGCTCTCTCATCTCCATGCCTTTGTAACAGATGACCCCATATTTGCCCCTTCACTTCCACCTCTTAGTTTCCTTAGCTTTTTTTCAAGATTCAGCTGAAATCTCATCTTCTAAGGAGGTCTTTCCCAATACCTTCAGCTACTGGGGTCTCCCCATCAAATTACAATGCCTTTACTCTCATATATTTGCAACTCTCATATATTTGCATGTATTTACTCATTTATGTATCGTCTCTCTTATAATGCATACTGCTTGAGGACAGATACTATTTTTTGCCTCTCTTTGCATTCTCAGCCCTTAGCACAGTGTCTAAAATTAAAGCATTAATCCCCCCCTCCCAAGTGACAGCTAGATGGTGAAGTGGATAGAGTATCAGCCTGGAGACAGGAGAACCTGAGCCTCAAATCTGTCCTCAGACACTTAATATTTATTAGCTACATGACCCTGAGCAAGTCACTTAACCTCAATTTGCCTCATCAAAAAAAAAAAAAAAAAAAAAGCCTCCAACATTCTCTCATTTGATCCTTACTATGTCAAGTGAGTATTATTATTATTATTATCTCCTTTTTACAGTGGAGGAAACTGAGGCAAACAGAAGTGAAGTGTCTTGCCTAGGAAAATTCAGCTAAGAAATCTGATGCCAGATTTAAACTAAGGTCTCCAGGCCCAGCATTCTATCCACTGTGCCATCTAGCTGCAAAATATGAATATAAAGAATTCAGAGAAACATGGGCAGATATATAAAGTGAAATAAGCAGTATGAAGAAAACAATATCTGTAATAACTACAACAAGATAAATAGAAAGAACAACAATCAAAAAACATAGTGAAAAACCTAGAACTCTGTGTAATTATAATGACCATGTTTGACCCTGGAGAAGAGTTGAGAAAATGAATGCTTCTCCCCACTTTTTCTTTTACTTTTTCTCTTTTTTTTTCTTTTTCCAGAAGTGGGGGACTATGGGTGTGAAATATTGCATATATTGTAAGGTTTTGTTGATGTGTTGATTGATTTTGCTAAATTGTTTTTTTCTTTTTCTTTTTTTTTAAATTACCTGTTATAAGGGATGATTAATTAATTCACTGGGTAGGAAAGGGGACAGGGATATATTCAGAAATGAAGATGATATAAAAGAAAAAAGTTATCAATAATTTAAAATAATAGTATTTTTCCCCAAATACATGTAAAGGTAGTTTTCAACATTCATTTTTATAAGATTTGGAGTTCCATTTTTTTTTGATAAAAAATTTTAAAACAAACACTCAAAAGAAATCCTGGGAGTAAATATACAATATTATATGTAATATGTATGTGTATACACATACATATATAGTATGTATGTATTTAAATCTGTATATACATGTGTATGAGGAAATAAATACATGCATATTATATATAGAGATCTTTATGTTTATATATAATATGTATGTATTTAATGTATGTATGTATATGTGGGGGGAAAATAAATGCATACACATTGTATATATGTGCTGGTGTTTATGTGTATGAGGGAAATACATATATATATGGACAGACAGACAAAGAGACTGACAGACACACACACACACACAAACACATAGACAAAAAGGGAGGTGGGGGGACAGATTAACAGAGACTGAGAAAAGGAGCTCAGTTTTGTTCTCCTGGTGAGGTCAGAAGTCTGATTGCAAAAGGCTGAGAGGTAAGTGGAATGTGGTAGTGTGGGGACATCAAGTGTAGACAGCTATTTTCTAGGACTTTGTCAATGAAAGGAGTGACAGTAGGTGATAAGTTTTAGGATATAAGAGGGGCAAATGGCAATTTTTAAAAAGGATAATAAAGAAAATGTACTTCAAGGATACATGATTCTTATACATAGGTAAGTTGTTTTTATCATATAAGAAACAAGAGTTTAGTTATAGTTCTTAGATGCAGAATTTTATATTTGAAAGTGAACTTATGGGAATCATCTATTTTAAGTCTATCACTTCCCATATAAGGGAACTGATGAGCAATAAGGCTCATTGCCCTGCCTATGGCCATGCAGTGAGAAGGTGCACACTTATGTTATATACTTTACTGGTACAAAAGAGAACCATTCTCTGAGGACCACTTGTACAAGACTGGTACATCAACAAAACTTCTTAATTCTCAGTTTCTGCTTATCTTTGGTCCTGGCACATTTCCTAGGAGTTTAGAAAGAGACACAGGGCAGAATTATTTAGAGGACCCCCCCCCGGGGTGGTCTGCTTCTTCCACTCCATCTGAGAACAACCATGAAAGGAAGGGGGCAAACGTTCAGGCAGCTCTTGCAGAGAGAGCAGCAGGTGCCCTGTATTTTTAGATCTGAGTTATAAATTTGCACAGGGTCAGATGTATTAGAGGGGACAAAAGCCCTGATGACCAACCCCTTTCCATCCCCAGTTTCCCTGTCTGTCAGGCAAGAGGGTTGGATTAGACAATCTCTAAAGTTTCTTCCAATTCTCATATTCTGTCTTTGTAAAAAAAAAAAATTAAGTCTGTGATGTTTAGCTCACCAGCCCTAAGAATCTGTTAATCATATGACCAACTGCCTGGCACTCATGCTTTATGATATTATCACCATCAACTGCAAGTTAATTTGACTGCCAGAGAACAAACATTCCATGTGTGAATTGGGGATAAGTATAGTGACAATGTTCTTGTTGGATTCCATGGGTGCTAATTCAATCTGTATTAGTAACAAGTTTAAATAAGGTTTCCAACAACACTCCCCTAGTAACAGAGCCTTTTAGTTTGCCCTCATGCCTTTATCTTTCTGAGACTTTAGAGCTTTATAATGGCAATAATCATAATCCTGGAAACCTTAGAATAGAAGGTATTTGTAGGAGAAGCAATACCCCACTGAAAACCAGAATAGTTTTTCCTCAAAAGATATCAAAAGCTCAAGATGTGGTTGGCTCAGGGGACCAAAGAGTCTTACTGTTAATATCTCCTCTTGGTCATCTGAGCAAAAACAACCATGGGAAGGAAGCTCTAGAAGCTTGTTAATGCTTGACTTGTAGAAAAGAATGGGCAACTCAGGCAAGGAAGCATCAACTGAATTAATTTGACATGTCCTCAATACCCAATCCTTTTTGCATATCCTTCTTCTGCTATGGTTAAATAAATCTCTTTTTTTCCCCTTAGTTTTTGAAGAAGTTTTGTTCCAACATTGAACCTCCACTACCAGAAGACTGACCTGAGTCAGGCCCAATTTAGAAGAGTACCTAAAAAAGTCATCTGGTCCATCTGTTCTTTAGGCCTTTAGCTTTTGAGAAGATTACATCTACATTATCAAAGGCATTCAATGTTTGATATTGGGTAGGTGTTTAAATCAGATCATAGATTAGGAAATAGAAGGAAACTATATAATAGATAACTTTATTATAGAGGATCTGTCATACTTTGGATCCATAGTTACCTCATGTGGGTACTTCTTTTATTGATCTTAATCTTCCTATTCTTTTTCTTCTCCTTTTCCATTTCCACATAAGTCTTTCATAGAAAATTTACTCAACATACTATAGATTTGGAATTCATAATAATCTCAGAGGCATAATGTAATTACAGCATTTACAGAACTTTAAAATTTGCAGACACACTTTAAAAATATCTCATTTTATTTTTACAATAACTGTGGAAGGTAGGCACTAATATTATCCCCATTTTACAGATGAAATTATTGAGGTAGATAAAGATTAAATGACTTTCCCAAGATCACATATTTGAAGTTGAATTTGAACTCAGGTCTTCCTAATTCTAAGTTCAATTCACTACCTATTATACTATCTAATTTTCTTATACCTAATTTTCTCATATTCTTGCTATTTGAGGTCTACCTGGTTAAGTCTTTTATGCTATTTTAATGCTACTACTTTAAAATAATTGTTTATGATATGCTGTGTTCTTTTTGGGCTTACCATCTGCCTTTCCAATATTATCATCATCATCATCAGAAAAACATTTAGTAAGCAAGCCTTTCCAAGTATGGGGGATCACCAGTTAAAATGTCCAGAGTTGGGAGATGGAGCACTGTGTGTATGGAAAAATAAGAATGTCAGTGTAACTCAGTATATGGAGCAGGGGAGGAAAGGAAAGAAGGAAGCCAAGTTGCAAAGGACTTTAAAAGCTAAATATGAGATTTTGCTATTTGATACATTCCTATATGTAATAGGAGGCCTCTGGAGTTTATTGAATAGGGGGTAATATGTCAGATCAGAATGTTAGCAAGATGACTTTAGCAGTGAATGGAAGATAGACTAGAACATTAAGAGATTTGAGACTGACCAGAGGACTATTGGAATAATCCAGGGATGAGGTAATGAAAGCCTGCACTAAGATGACAGCTGTATGAATAGAAAGAAGGGGGTCTATATTAGAGATATTAGGAAAGTAAAAATGACAAGAATTGGATTTTATTCAACAGAGAGGATACATACTATGAGTGTGAGCATCTTGGGGTTCTATGACATGCCTCTATACGATACCATCATAAAAATAAAGAGACAGGCTTTTGTGGCAGGGAGTAATTTGGGATCATTAAAAGAACAATCTCATATTGTTTTCCTATGTAATAGATTTTCTCTTCAACTATATTTCTTAGCTAGGGCAAAATACATTTTCATCCATTTTATTTTTATATAAAATATGTTTAGAAAATATAGAGAGAGACCCACCAAATAATCTTAAGGTCACTTAAGGATGAAAGAGGGCAAAGAACAGATGAAAAAATGGAAACGACCTGTAAATATTTTTTATCAGCATAGTGGAGATTCATGGAACAAAAATGATAGTGAAGAAAAGAAAGTTGAGAATAGTAGATGAACTAGACCAGAAGAGGTGCTTGATATAATGAAACAATTTTGAGGGTATCAAGTGATCTATTCTCTTTTTTAAAATTAAAGCTTTTTAATTTTCAAAAGATATGCATGGATAATTTTTCAACACTGACCCTTGCAAAACTTTGTGTTCTACTTTCCTCCCCTTCTCTCCACCCCCTCCCCTAGATAGCAAGTAATTTAATATATGTTAAATATGGTAAAATATATATATTAAATCCAATATATGTATATATATTATACAATTATCTTGCTGCACAAGAAAAATCAAATCAAAAGGGAAAAATGAGAAAGAAAATAAAATACAAGCAAACAATAAAAGAGTGAAAATTCTATATTAAGTGATCTATTCTCAAAAATATCTCAAAGAAAAAACCACACTATTGCTTAGAAAAAAATTATAAAAAAAGTAAGCAAGTAAATTGTAATAACTAACCATACATATGCATACCTTCCCAATCTCTATAAATCTTTAAGAGAATAATCCATGTACCATCTAGGTTATCTTTGATAATGGAATGAAAAGGGAAAAGAAAGACTTTTGTCAACATATTCCATAGCAGCTACCGTTTCTACAGTCATACAGATGATTGAAAGTGTAGAGAATAAAAGGTCTCATTTTGCTTATGGTTGGTTAGAGATAAAAACCAAATTGTTTTGATAAGATCAAATGCTACTTTAAATAATCTCCTCCCACAAAGTAGCTCCTGTGTTTATGTCAAAGTCATGGAATCTTCCTTGAAAGATATAATAACAAAACAAACTTTTCAATGGTTCTTTGGTGTTAATTTCAAGCAAGGTATAAAACAGTCATATGTTAATTAAAGATATTTGTCATTATTATGAAGAATATTCAGCACAGGGTCCAAGTACAGGAGGGATTCACTATAGATGGTGAGGTCTTTCATATTTTCCTCAGGTGACTACATCAATAATATTTAGAACTCCATGAATGGACTTCATAGTCACCTCAAAAAAGTTTGGCCTAATGATTCACATAGGGAGAAAAAATGGATGAAAAATGCTTATTGTCATCAGATGCTAATGAATGAGAAACCCAAACAGCAAGGCTCATGAGGATCTGGAGCCTTGTACAAATAATGAACTGGTCTTAGAATTGGATATGAAAAGAACAAAATGGGTTGACTTTTGGAAATAGTATAGATCTTTAAATTTATCCCTGACATAAACACTCCTACCTTAAAATCAATATTTTTCCAGTTATGTCATATGGCTAAGAATCATGGAAGGGAAGAGAACAAACACTTATTAAGTGTTTACTATGTACCAGGCACAATGTAGGCACTTTATAAATTGTATTTCATGTAATCACCGAATGCCATAATTTCCCTCAAATCCAAGTTGTAAGTAACTAAGAGCAAATAAGTAACTAAAGGCAAGGGTGGGGCGTGGATATGTTGCAATATGTATTACCAACAAAAACTACACAGGAGAAACATTGTACCCAATGACATCAGAGAGATGTTTAACTAAAAAAGAAGGTGGACTGATTATGTCTGCAGAACATGGGATAACTGATGGATAGTCACTATACATCACTGATCAAAATCAAGAGTAGGGGAAAGCGTCCAGCTTCTTAGATGGATATTATGTAAAGGAAACATGAATAAGAGCCACACAGAAGATGATCCAGACAAATTGAAATTTATACAATTTAGGGAGAAAATGCATTGCTGAGATCAAAGAGTCATGGAACTATTAAAAATGTTATTTTTCCATTGTAGATGATTGGACAAATCCTTTCCTAATTGAACTCCTCTCTTTATGATAGCCAATCACAAATTTGTATCCAACACATCAACCCTCTTCAACATTTTCCTCTGCTGCCACTTCCCATCACTGTATTTCCTCCCCTGTGGTGGGCTCCTTAGGGAGGTTTTAATCTATCTTCACTTTAATACCCTCAACTTCTCTCCAGACAAAATCTTTCTTTTCTTCCATATTCTGTACCCTAATGACTACAGCAGTATCTCTAAGTTTTTTGAGTAAGTCCCCTTAAGTTTAATTATCTCAACAATGATGAGTTCCCGGATCTATATATTTATATATATTTAATCTAAGGCTATATATTTAATCTTAGTCTTTTCCCTGAACTCCAGTCCTGCAACATCAATTGTTCAATGGACATTTCAAACTGGATGCCTCACAATTATATTTTATGTGGTCAAAATGGAATTAATTATCATTAGGAAATTAGGTAGGCTTAATGGCTAGAACACTGGGTTTTCATCAGTAAAACCTAAGTCCTAATCCACTCTCACATATTACTTATCCTTTGCCTCAGTTTCCTCACTTGTAAAATAGCACTATTAATTATAATTATAATTGTAATTATATTAATTGTAATTAAATGTAATTGTATTAAATGTAATTGTAATTAATTATAATTGTAATTATAGCACTTCCTCCCAGAATTGTTGAGAGAGCATAAAACAAGCTAACATTTATAAAATGCTTTGGAAACCTGAAATTATAATATAAATACTAGCTATTATTACGAGTTGCCCCCAAATTCACTCTCTTTCTGAACCTCTCTATTTCAGTTGAGCGTTCCTGATTATGGAAATGGAACACTTTTGAGGGATGGCAAAGATTAAGGGTATAACCGTTCCTATGTGATGGAGGTGAAATGTAGGAGATCATGGGTGGATCAAGGAGCTGGGAGGTAAAGGTGTATGAGGGAACTTCGCTGTGAATGTTGGACTCCTCTTATGAGAGGAGTTGAGGTAGAGAAAAAGACAGTGAGCCAGGCCCTACACTTCTTTAGAATGAGAAGTGAAATGTACTTGGGATTAGTAAATAGCAGCCCCTAGGATATGACTTGAATAAAAAATCTGGAAAGAGTGAACCTCAAAGGAAGAGCTATTACCAAGTGATTGCGAGATTTTTATATATTATAAATTATATATATATATTATATATATTGCAGTAGGCAGCAAAGAACATTTCCACCACACCTCGCCAGTGAATTGGGGTGGGGACCAGTATGAGAGAAGCAATTAAAAACATGGGCAGGAATAAAGTGGCATCCAGGGGAAGCCAGGTCTCAGTGAATGCCAGAAAATGGGAGGGACAAGGAAAGAAGAACATTTTCCCATTCCCCCCACATCACAAATATAGGAAATACTATCCAACAAATACACACATCATTAGTGAAGTGGGCAAGCATGCAGAAAGAGGGGAATGCTTAATGGGGAATCTTTGTGTAGGGGCAACTCACACCCCTGATGTGACAGGATCACTGATGTCTTCTGAAGCTCTCATTGGGCTCCACTTTGGGCTAGGTGTGGTATTTCTGCCAGGCAATTTCTCTGCTGAGATCCGTTGGTCTCCCAGTGATGTCAGGACATGTAGTCTTGACTGTTACACAAGTAGTTTTGTGACTTCCATGCCAGTTGGGCATGTTGTTTAGCTGGTTCCATGATAAATCTGTAGGGAGACTGAGATGTTTGTTGATGCAAATCACTCTAGTAGGTTTTCCAAAAAAATGACAATACCAACCCTGGATGAGATAGGTTTGAGAAGCCATGAAAGGACTGACCCAGAATCTGATCAAGGAACTCAGCTGATTAATAAATAGCATCAAAAGCAATGAGATTTGCTGTTGAACAATATGCACAATAAAGATACTGGATTTGCTGCTGATAGGCATAGTAAAGATACTGGAGCTGGATCAAAAAAACCAGAGCTCAGATCCTGTTTCAGACACTACCTGTGGAACTGGGCAAATAAGATAATCTCTTTGGGTCTCAGTTTCTTCATTTAAAAAGAGAATGGAGCCTAAGAAGCTCCTCTTCATGGTCTGAATCTATGATCCTGTGCATGAATATGGCAGGTTATGATTGCAATCTATTTGCATGCTAAATCAGAGAAGATCTTGGGAATATCCTGCATTAGATTTCTACAGAAATCTTTGATTTATATTTAGACCTAGGAGTTGAAAAGGAAAGACCTAATATTAACCTAGAGTTATTCTGCCTAGCTTTTGTTAGCTATAAGGCTATAACTAAAGAACCATAAAGTTGTCTTCACCTTTAGCTACTCTACCCTGGCTGAGAGATAGGTAAGTGGGTAACACACTGGGCCTGAAGTCAGGAAGACATCTTCCTGAGTTCAAATCTCTCTTCAGATACTTCTTAGCTGAGTGACTTTGAGCAAATCATTTAGCCCTACTTAATTTGATTTCCTCATTTATAAAATGAATGGCAAAAAGAAATGGCAAATCACTCTAGTAGGTTTTCCAAGAAAATGACAATAACAACTCTGGATGAGATAAGTTTGAGAAGCCATGAAAGGACTGACCCAGAATCTGATCAAGGAACTCAGAAGAGATTAAGTACTCAGCAGTTATCAGAGCAACAGTCAGACTATGAGATTATGGGACCAGAAAAGCAACTTGGCCAACAGAGAAGTCACTGGGCTACCTGAATAGCTAAAACCACGAACCCAGCAAAGCCTAGCAGAGCAACATTCCAGCAGAGTTGTTCCACTTGGTCAGGAGTTGGTCCAATGAGAACAATGTGATAATACCACCAGAAAACACTGGTAATCACAATAAACACATGGAAGCATGATTTGTCAGAAATGAGAGAGAGAGAGAGAGAGAGAGAGAGAGAGAGAGAGAGAGAGAGAGAGAGAGAGAGAGAGAGAGAGAGAGAACAGGAAAGGATGCTCTTATTGTTTGTCTTTTGTTCTTGAAGATGATCATGATATCAGGGAGGTGATGCTATGACATGCAAGTGAATTGGATCTGTGTGAGTGAGGGCTTTGCAAAGCCATCAGCCCAACTTTTTCCTCTGGAGCCATTTGGATCCATTGGCAAGATGCAGATTAGGATGACTGGAGATGACTCTGATGTAATAAGAGATCTTGATCTTTTTAAGAATTTTAGCTCTTATAAACTAAGGGATTCAGTTTGACTTAGGTGACCCACCTATTCAGTGATAGACTAGATAATAAAGAAGTGAGGCAAAGAAAGGCCTTTTTTACCTAGTCCAAAAAAAGAGTAATCAGATCTGGGAGGGGAAGGAGGTTCTCCGGGTTTTTGACCAAAACAGAAACAATTGCTATTTACATTCATTCTGAGCCAATCAGGGCCAAAATAAAGGAACTTGGCCTAGGACCTTTGGTTGACCAAGCAAGGAGAGCCAGAGTGATTTAAATTTAAGGCATGGTCTTTAAGAAAGAAATTCAGAAGGAAGGGAGGAAGAACATGTTAGTTGGATCAAAAGTATAAACTAAGGTATACAGGTATGGAGCCAAAGTAGTGATATTGTGTACGCTGCGTTAAATAGCCATACATTCTAGTGTTTCCAAGGAAATAACTGCTCACAAGACCATTAGAGAATTCATTAGAAAGTCCTACCTAATGATGCTGATCATCAGGAGTTATCTAGAAAGTTTGAGGAGGTCCTGCAAAAGAAAGAGTGGCAGGGGACAAAGTAAAGACCTGTTAGGCAGTAGAGTGTCATCTATAACTCATGTATCATCCTGGGTGGGTCATGATACAGTGATGACATCAACTCCAACAGCTCCAGGTGCCAGAAGTTGGCACTTAAGGTTGAGGTACAGGCTATTTGTTTACAAGTTCTGATATAGAGGACTCAGTATTGAAAACTGTTCTTTTTGGGGAAAAAATTTGTCTACCAAATAAGCAATCTCTTCAGTTCTGGCTGGTTCATGCTGCTGTGTATTTAATTAGACAAAACAATTTGGTAGAGAGAGAGTGCTGGTGATATATACGTGAAATTCCTGTCTCCCAGCAGAAGGCAGAGAAGTTTTCTGTTTTGTGTTACCCAAGAAGCTACTAATTTCAGGCTTGTGATCAAGAGTAGACTATGGACCATGCCAGGATGGCTCAAGTTCTCAGGGAAACAGTATAAAATGTCTTACTATTTAACCCAGTTAAGATAATAATAATAGCAGCTAGCATTGATATCATGCATATCAAGAGTTGCAAGCCATTTACAAATATTTTTTCACTTTATCCTCCCCAACATCCTGGGAGGTAGGTGCTCTTATTAACTGCATTTTACAGATGAGGAAACTGAATCACAGTCAGGTTAAGTGACTTGCTCAGGGTCGCATACTGCTGGTAACTGCTTAAAACTGACTCTAGGGGAACTAGATGGTACAGTGGCTAGGGCACTGGCCTTGGCGTTAGGAGGCAATATCTAGTCTCATACATTTAAAAGTTATGTGACTCTGGGCAAATCACTTAACCCCAATTACCTCTCCACTCTTCCCCTCCTATTCCAGTTAAAAAAACAAAAAACCTGAAAACTGATTAAGGACAGATTGTCATTTATCACTCTTTCTTTTATTCTGGAAACTGACTCGAGACAAATTTTATTCTGTGTAAATAACATTTACTTCATCATTTCCTAAAATCTAGATTCAATAAAGCAAGTGATCAAGCCCAGATTTTAGAATATGCTGATTTCTAAATAAATGGCTACATTGAAAAGTTTTCAGTCAGTTCTCTAAAACTGGCTAGCACACTCTAAAACTCACATAACTAGTGCAAATTATATTTGAATTCAGGTCTTCCTGACTAGCTCTAACACAATCCACTGTGCCACCTAGCTGCTGTCATCAGAAATGACATAGCCAATCCAGCACATAAGGGAAGAGTCTATGAGCAGGGGGACCATGCTGTTATAGCAGACAACAGATTCTCAGGATTTCAAGACATTTTCCCAGGTGTAAGTCACAGTGATCCAATGAAAGGGTATTCTGAACCACGCAGACTCCAAGAAGAAAACTGAAGTAGAATTGCTAAGAAATAGTCAAATTGTTATATCCAGAAGGGGAAAGAGTTTTAGGACTGAAAGCCAAAGTAGCCTCATGCCAGAAGAGTAAATGGAGAGAGAAGATGATAAGGTCGAGCTATTTTCTGTTATAGATATGGACTGAATGGTTATAACCGGAGAGGAGAATCTGTTGTTAGAATCAAAGCTCAGTTTCACTGAATCAGCATGGGAAGCCATGACATGGAGAGGGATGAAGATAATGTTCTACCTAACATTTTTGAGTCTTTTATACTTGGACTTATAAGTAGCATGTAGCAGCAACTATGAGGATTGAAAAAGAAGTGCAGGGGCAACTAGAGGGCACAGTGGATAGAGCACCAGCTCTGAAGTCAGGAGGACCTAAGTTCAAATCTGACTTCAGACACTTAATACTTCCTAGTTGTGTAACCCCTGACAAGTCACTTAATCCCAATTGTCTCAGTAAAAAGAAAAGAAAAGAAAAAAGAAAAGAAAAAGACATGCAGAATAGCATATGAAATAGCAGATTGCAAATAACAATATTCTAGTCATTCTATATAAGATTCATTTGCAAAAGATAGCTCTTTAATCAATTCTGCAAAGGATTACACCGAGGTAAGTTTGAAATACCTTAAGGAACCCATGGATATCAGCAGGAAGATAGATATAATGGCTTTCTTTAATCACAAGCTGATAGACAGTAGTTCAGCGTTGGTTAGAAACTATAGTCCCCATTATTAGCAGAATATCACAAGCAAAGAGCAGGGGTGAAATATTTAGATATCCTGACAATCCATGCTTCCTGTGTAGGAAATGGCAGGAGAGTGTTAAAGGTGACAGAAACCATCTCAGGAGCATTAACTCAATAGTGCATTCAAAGGAGTGAAAACAGAAGGTTGAGTTTGGTGAATCAAGTGACTAAGGAATGGAAGACTCATTTGGGAAGAAACTCCATGCAATGACTGGTGTAGTCTCATAGCATGTACAGTATGAGGGACTTAACTGTGGGGCAAAGAATGGGATCCAATTCATCAGTGCTAAACTTTTTCAAGAACAATCACAGAAGAGAGCCCTATCAAATATGTAAGACCTCTGAACTCATGTGAAAGAAACATGAGTAGAAAGCATTATCATAAAGTATAGCAGTCCAAATGCCCAAACAGAGAGATTTTAGGAAGTCCGTGAATTTGGATGGAGAAAAAAAAAAAACAACAACAACTATTTTTCAATATGATAACTGGTTTTCTTTGGATTTATCCATTCCTGTATGCTTTTATCCATTTGAAAATTTTTCTGATAAGAGTTCCATAAGCTTCACTAGATCACCAAAGCATCTATAACACAAAAAAATCAAGAACCTCTGTTTTAATTGTTCTCAAACATCTTAGAGATCAAAATGTATGAAATTGGAGAGAAATGAAGGTATTAATTAGCCCTGTAAAAAGCAACACATCTTCTAGGGAGGAAGGAGACAGCTTTGGGGAGTGAGACTGTCAAAGAAGAACTGTGTTTAGTTGGGGAACAGTATACCGCAGGTTCATTGGAGAAATGTTTTATAGCCACTGTATGCTACTATTCTTTTTGTGTCCTCTCAGTAAATGCCTTTTCTTTAAGTTAATTACATCTACTGGCTGACTATTAAAAGTAAGTATACCAGTGAGGGCTTAAGGACTAATAGTTTTTAGAGCATGGATACATAGAATTCCAAGAATTATAAGTTCCCCCTGAGAACCAGCTCTTTGAGTGTAAGTGCTGTGGTTGGTGGGTAGAACAGAGTGAAGAGATGGTAAATTTATTTATATTTCTATCCATTATTTGTATATCTTTCTATCATCTGTCCATTTATCTATCATCTGTCTATCAATCATGTATTTATCTGTCTATCATCTATCTCTGTGTGTCTATATATGTGTGCATCTCTGTCTATCTTCTGTCTATCTCAGGTCAGATCCTTTGACCTTTTTCCTTTGAACAAGACTGGGTTTATTACTTCCTTTCATAAAATCTTTTTCAACTACTCCAGGTACCCATGATTTCTTTGTCTGAACTAAATTTCCTTCCAGCTCTAAGATTTTATGACCTATGAGTCATACAAGCTCTGTTCAAGTCTTAACCAGGAATGTTCAGCCATTTGGTGGTCACAGGGATGGAGAGGACGAGCAGGAAGAGTCTTGTGGGCCAGATTCAGAGTGAAATGCATTCCTGGGTTAGCATTCCAGAGCACAGGGCTAGAGAATGGCATGTGAGTTGCTGTTCTGCTCATTTACCCCATGCGGTCAAAGGGTTGTCCTGCATTCTTACCCTTCTTTGGCATGAACACTCCTGACACTGGAATTTCTTCAACCTGCAACTGGATTTAGTCTTTAACCACAACAGACAAAGAAAATGATTTGCTTTCTTGCCCGCATTGGCTAACCAGAATTTCTGACTCCCTTACTTCCTTGGTCAGTTTAAGGCTGGTGGAGGTAAGTAGATGGATTAGTACATCATGTGCTTCTGACTTCCAAGCATGGGCTCAAACCTCATTTTCCCCCATGCTGATGATTAACCCTGTAGCTAAATAAGAATTCTACCCACAAATTACCATTTTAGCAAAAAAAAAAAATTTTTTTTTTCCAAACTGCAGTTGACATATTAGATTTAGAATCCTGAATCAGACACTTATTATCTGACAAAGGAAAGTTATTCAACTTTTCTCAGTCTCAGTCTTCTTATCTGTAAAATGGGCATAATAAAAGCATCCATCTCAAAGGGTTTCTGTGAGGCTCAAGTGAGATAAAAGATATAAATCTGCATTATAAAATTTAACGTGTCATATAAATATTACCTAGTATCATTACTTCCTGGCTCTTATAAAATTTAGAAGGGGAAAGGAACCTTATAGAACAGTTAGTCCAACTCATTTTTCAATTGATAAAACTGAGAACCAGGTAACTGACTTGCTCATTGTCACACAACTAGTCAAAATCAGAGGCAGGATTGAGAAGGTAGTTTGTCCTAACTTTAAGTCCTTATGCTACCCTAGCTCAACCAAAACTTCCCAGTCTCATTGATGACAGGAAGTGTTTGCTATCTCCATTTAGTGCAATGCCTTGTACGTCAGAGATACTTGATAACTATTTGTTGAATTAATTGATGGGCTTTTAAGTTTCCTCCTCAATAGGTAGAGATAGAGTCAAGATATTCAAAAGTGGAGAGGTAAGAAAACAAAGAATGATTTTGGGTGACTCATAGTAATCTAGAGTTTCTGGAATGTAGAGGATTTGTGGGGATGTACTGTGAGACAAGGCTTTAAGGGAGGCTGGTTTGGATTTAACTCAGTAGGCAACTGAAAGTTTTTAGCAAGAATGTCACATGATCAGAACAGAGTATTAAGAAGATTAATTTGGTAGCAGTGGAGTGGGAAGCATTAAAGGGGGGGAACTGAATGTTGGGACACCAATTAAGAACAATAATTCAGGTGAGGGACCATCAGGACCTCAACCTGTTGGTATCATAAATGTTAAAGTGGGGATAAATAGAAGAGAATCATGGAAAAAGAACTCATAGTATTTAAATAGGAACTTTTGAAATATGTTATTTAGGCTTTTTAAAAAAAAATTTTTTATTGTTATGGTTTCCAGATAGACCAATGATTCTTAAGTGATCTCTCCTTAATCTGTTTTTGAGATCAGTGAAATATCTTATATGTTATATTTTCTCCTGTTTTCAATCTTTTAATTTTGTTTTTAACATTTCTTGTTGTCTCCTAGAGTAATTAGTTTCTGGTTTGATTCATTTTGATTTTTAGGAAGTTTATTACTTATTGTTTTAGGAAGATTTCATACCTCTTGTGTTAAGTAATTAATTCTCCAAATCTTTCTGCTATAGTTTTAGTTTCATTTCTAATGCTTTCTTCTATCCTTTACTTTCATTTTAAATCTCATTTTAAACTCTTTTAAAAACTCATATTGTTTCTTCTAGCAATTCTAATTGATCTGGTCATTTGGAGCTATTTTTCTCTTCTGGCTTTGGTTTTGGGGCATCCTTGGCATCAAAATAACTTTTTATTCATGCAAATTTTTGTTTGTTCACTCATTTTTGGCACTGAGGCCAAGTTCTTTACCTGGGAGTCAAGTCTCAGATCTCTTCTCCACAGGAGATTCCAGACTGGAACAACCCCAGCTTTTCCATTTGCCCCAGAGGACTGAGTCCAGGGGATTAGACTGTGCTGAGACTCTTTCTTGGAGTAGGGGGAATATTATTTGACCTCACAGACCAGGGTCCCTTCTCCAGGGATTGAGCTGAAGCCTGTTCTTTCTCCTGGAGGTGAAAGGGAGGGAGGCATCTTTCTTTTACCCAGATTCTCCCTTCCTGCAGGGATTGCACTGAGTTGAAGTCCCTTTCTTTGTTGGAGGCTTTTCCTTTGCTTTAGGATCTGAAATCAATCCTTCTCAGGAATTTGGAGAGCTCTACCACATTAAGGCCCTTTTCTTCCCAGTGACCTTTTCTGAGGATTTTTTTCCTTTGGGTGTGTTGAAGTCCTTCACTTTTTCCTGATGGCTGAGATCCCTCCTTCTCTTGGGATCCAAATCAGAGCTACCACACCAAGCTGGGCTGAGCTGTGTATTGGTTGGGGATTAGTAATGTAGCTGGTGGGGGGTGGGGATGGAGAAAAAGGAGTTGGGATGTACTGTTTCCTTTTAGTCTGCCATCCTGGCTGGCCCCCAAGTATTATGATTACCATTAACACAAAGAGGGATGTCAGGAAGAGGAACAGGTCTTGGGAGGATTTGGTTTTTCCATTTCTGATCCCTGAGTTCAGGAAGTGGAAGGGATAATAGCGTCTGCAGTAAATTTTGTTGCATATCCTGAGCCCTTCTAAGGGCCATGAGACATGTCCAGAGGGGGTGGGGTGGATCTGTTTTGGGCTTCAAAAGAAGCAGTTTCCAAAAAAGCCGTTTGCCTGAGATCATCCAGTTCTCTAGTAAACTACATCTTCATTACCAAATTGCTAGGTTGGAGAAAACAATAATGAAGAGACTGGAACTGAATTAGAACTAGGAAATGGGCTGGCAAAACCATGTTCCTGAGCCTGCAGCAGACTTTAATTCTGAATTGCTTCTTCACCTGTTTTTTATCCCTTTCTCCATCTCTAGATTCTCAGAATCAAAGAAGCTCAGAGATGGAAAAGTCCTCAGGGATCCTTTAGTAACTAGTCTAAATTCCTATGGACTATCAAAGCAGGAATCCTATGACTGGGAGGGCACTTTCAAATGTTTTAAATTGAACTTAATTCATTGGAGAATAAGTCTTTGCACATATTTTCAAAATTCCTGCCCTTCCTCCCCCACTGTCCCAAGACTCCCACGTCCCTCTCTTTATCCCACTGCCCTCTTCCCACCCCTCCCACTCCCCCACCTCACACACATTCTGCAAGCGACTAAGAGCCATTCTGGCGACTTCCTCTATTCAGCCCTTCCCACTAAACATACCAAGTAGCAGTAGCTGAGACTTGGCATCCGGAGAATATAAACATTGGGCCTTTTAGGTGAGGAAGAGGCAGAGAGCTAGAGGTGTGTGTATCAGGCAGGCAGAAGGGAGGGGGAAGGAAAGGGAAGGGAATCTTCAAGGGATTTGCATTTTGAGAATATATTTAGAAGGTGCTACTGTTTGTCAGACCACCACTGGCTATAATTATGGTTGAAGAGTCACTTTTATTCTCAAGCCCTATTTTCAGGTGTTTACCACTCTCTTAAAAAAAAAAAAAAAAAGTTGTCTTGAAGGCAGACAGTCTCTTGTGTATTCTCAGTCTCACAAGGAAAAATCTGGGGACCATTTGGTAAAATTCCACTTTGCTCTCTTGGAGTTACCTGAAGATAGGGATCTCAGGGTTTGAACCTTCTTCATTCACAAGGAAGACAGTGAGAACTTGAGAGTCTGGTCACATGGAGACAGAGAAAGGAAAACAAGATTCCTGAATTCCATTGTTTCCTTAGGGACTGGGGGATGGGAAGATTAAGATGCTTTCTTTCCTATCTGTGCCTTGCTTTCTCTCTCTGCAAAATGGGGACAATACAATTAGTTACAAGGTTATTCTGCACCACAGTTTGAAAGCCCCCTGAATACAAAAGAGACACTGTAAAGAAATACAGATGAAGAACAGTATATGTTCCTTACTGAGGTTACAATGTAGGTGTGAACATATTCATGTAAATAAAAAGATATAAAAGTTAAAAAAAAAAAAAAGAACAGGATATATTCCTTACTAAAGTTACAATGCAGTTGTAAACATATTCACATAAATAAAAAATATAAAAGTTAAAAAAAGAATAGGATATATTCCTTACTGAGATTACAATGCAGTTGTTGTAATGCTGGAGAAACTGAGGCAAGATAGAGATTAGAGAGTTTTTAATATTTTTATTTGAAAGGAAGAGCTTGTGCTGGGTGCATGTTGCCTCCAGGGCTGATGCCCAAAGCATCCAGCAACCAATGTGAGTTCTCAATGACATCTATATGCAGATGGCTCCAAGTTACCAGGGGATAGACTGAGGCAGGGGTAGGGTCAGAGCACTGAGAGCAGAACGAACTGTCAATCTGGTTCTGATAGGGTAGGGGGAGGCACCGGACATTCTAATAAATTGGGATCAAGAAGAACAATGACAGAATGGGGGGGAGGCACGGGACATTTTGATAAGTAGGGAGGGTCTGGGGTCATGATATCTAAGATAAAAGATCTTTATCCTTATCAAACATCCTGATGATTAAGAGGGAAGGGGATTCCCCTGGGGATTGGGGCAGAATAACTGAGGTAAGACAATTCAAGGAGATTGTGGCATAACATTGTGAACATACACATGTAAATAAAAACATATGAAAGTTTTAAAAATGATAGGATAGATTCCTTACCGAGGTTACAATGCTATTGTGAACATACACACCTAAATAAAAATATATAAAAGTTTAAAAAAAGAACAGCATATATCCTTACTGAAGTTACAATTCAGTTGTGAACATACACATGTAAATAAAAAGATATAAAAAGAATAAGATATATTCCCTACTGAATACAGTGCAGTTGTGAATATATACACAAAAATAAAAATATATAAAAGTTAAAAAAAAGTTTTTTAAAAAGTTAAAAATATATGTATATGCATGTATAAAGGAGTTCATGTGTACTGTAAATTGCACAAATTAAAATTTTCTGGTAAAAAAAAAATGTGCGGAGCATGGGGACCCAGGGCCCCTTCTCCATATAAAACAGCTCAGCCAACTAGGAGCAAGTAATATCAGGCAATGAGATCACACATATGCCCCTCATATGATCTGCCTTGATCTTTAGAGTCTGTGCTCCCCAGTGGTTCCCCACTGTTGCTATTGGCCTGGGTCTTCAGCCAGGCCCTTTTCTGGCAGCAGGGTGTGAAAGAGGAGCTCAGAGGGCAGACATGACTTGGCTGTTCGGGGAGAAGTTTTTGGCAAAGAACCTCTCACTCCAGCAGGATGGTCTCTGTATTCTGGGGCTCCGGATCTAGAGCCCCTGCAGGATTCTGGTTCCAACACTGGGGCAGCTCTCTTCCAGAGACAGAGTTCATATTTTAAACACAGTGCTGACATCTTTAGGGAATGTGCCCTATGCTAGGGAGCCACCCTTCCAGGGACTGCCTCCTTTCTTCCTTTAGTGTTTAGAGCCAGCAGCTGTCACCAACCCCACCCCGGACTAATATAACCACAGAATCAGAAAGCATTCAAAACACTGTAATGCCCTCCTTACTCTCCTCTGTCTACCCAAATCCTTTTCCTCCCTTAAATTACCTCTTCTGCAAAATCTTTCTTCCCAGACTACTCCATACCCACCTACCCTCTCCCAGAGATCTGTCCTGTAGACTACTAGCATCTATTGTCTAACGCAAACACTTGACAACTAATCATGGAACACAAGTAGGGACTGCCTCACCAATAATGGGAACTTTTCTTTTTTTTTTTTTTTTTTAATTATATCATTTTATTGACAAAACATATGCATGGGTAATTTTTCAACATTGACCTGTACAAAAACTTCTGTTCCAACTTTTCCCCTCCTTCCCTCCACTCCCTCCCCTAGATGGCAGGCAGTCCCATACATGCTAAACATGTTAAAGTACATGCTAAATACAATATATGTATACATATTTATACAGTTATCTTATTGCATAAGAAAAATCAGATTTAGAAAGAAGGTAAAAATAACGTGGGAAGAAAAACAAAAACGCAAGCAAACAATAACAGAAAGAGTGTAAATGCTATGTTGTGTTCCACACTCATTTCCCAGTGTTGTTTCTCTGGGTGTAACTGGTTCTGTTGATTACTGATCAAGTGGAACTGATTTGGATCCTCTCATTGTTGAAGAGGGCCACGCCCATCAGAATTGATCATCATATAGTATTGTTGTTGAAGTGTATAATGATCTCCTGGTCCTAATCATTTCACTCGGCATCAGCCTCAAAGAGAGGAAATAGAGAGGAGATTCATCCTGCTGGTCATTTCTTACAGAGCAATAATATTCCATAACATTCATATACCATAATTTACTTAGCCATTCTCCAACTGATGGGCTTCCACTCAGTTTCCAGTTTCTAGCCACTATGAAAAGGGCTGCCACAAACAATGGGAACTTTTATTTTTTTAATTGAAGTTTTTTATTTCAAAACATATGCAAAGATGAGTTTTGCAACATTGACTCTTGAAAAACCTTGTGTACCAATTTTTCCTCCCCTTCTCCCCACTCCCTCCCCTAGATAGCATGTAATCCAATTTATGTCAACATGGTAAAATATGTTAAATTCAACATAGGCATACATATTTATACAATTAACTTGCTGCACAAAAAAAATCAGATCAAAAAGTTTTTTTTTTTAAATGAGAAAGAAAATAAAATTCAAGCAAATCATGACAAAAAGAGTGAAAATGCTATGTTGTAATCCACCCTCAGTTTAATGGGAACTTTTCAGTGCAGCTTTAGGTGCCCATAGTAATAGGCAGAGGAGGGACTTTTCATGGAGAAAGCCACAGGCTACCTACCAGGTTCTCCCTGGATACCAAGATTGCATGAGACAATACAAACTTGGGGTGGGGGAAGAAAAAGGGAGAAACCACGTGAGTAGAAGGTGGACTATGGGGCAAAGAATAGGAAGTAAGGCCCAGAGTCTGGCATGGAAGAGACTGGATTCAGAATTCAGGGAGTTGTAAGGTATTTCTGAATTTTTTGAGATAGAAAGATAAGCTGCAGATCATGATCAGAATAGTGAGATGGAAGGAGGAAACTCATGGAGTTGAACAGGACATAATCTTGATAACTCTGGGCCCAAACCCAGAGATTTCAGAAGAGTCTATCCTACTGAAGAGATTAAGCAGATTTCCATACTTACCACTGAAAGAATATTAAGAAAAAAGAGATTAACATTTTAAAAGCCCACCTTTTGTTTTGCCAGATTTCTTCCTCATTGGCAACTTCTAGAGGAGTAAGAGATTGTACTAATGTGTATATAGAGACAGAGAACTTGTCTATACTACTGGATTTTCTCTTCCTTATATTGCTTTCTCTTCCTATTTGGATGTGGAGGACCTCTGGTAGAAAGAAAAGCAATCTTTCCTTTGACTTCAGTCCTTTCATCTCCTGCTGATCCTATCCTTTAATGGCAGAGGAATGACATCCTCAACTCACTGATGAACATTGTCATCCCTGGTCATACCCTTTAAATCCCAGTGACTCTGATCTCCTGTAGAAAACCATCAATATCCCATTCCACATTCCTACCATCCAATTCCTTATTTCCATCGCCTCTCAACCCTCAAAGTTTTAACCTAACCACCCATTCCTTACATTGTGCCCTCTGGAATGCCCATTCTATAGGCAATAAACTCCCTTCATTGTAAATATTTTTCTCTCCTGCTCCTTCCTAGTAGTAGTAGTAGTAGTAGTAGTAGTAGTAGTAGTAGTAGTAGTAGTAGTAGTAGTAGTAACTAGTAGATTAGGTCTTGCTGAAGCCTGGTCCCCTATTGATGATGAAATAGCTTTCTTGAACATACACTTTCCACTTTCTTGGACACACTGGCTGCATCTTCACTCAGTTCTCCTTGGTTTATCGATGGAGTGAGGGCGTTGGAATACTCCTTGCTCTCGATTATTTCTTCCAGTTTTCTTCCTCTACCTCTCTAACTTAGTAATCTCTCTTCCTTTGAGGTCCATGTTATTCATATCTACCATTCAATCAAAAGCCCTGATAGCTATTGTCCACAGATCTCCTGATCTTCCTCAGTGAGGTTGATGTCTGGCTCACAATTTTTTTTCCTCCTCTCTGACTCTTATCCTCATACTAAAAAACTTCACATACACAAAGATTCTCCCTCAAATACTCTAACTACTCACTTCCTTCCATGAGCTACTCCTTCATCCCGTCTCAGCCAAATACAAAGATGGCTATACCCTTGGTCCTGTCATCTTCCATAAATATATAATTCCTGGACCCCTCCATTTTCTCTCAGGCACCCTCCTCTCTATTCGCCAATCTCTCCTTTTCTTCTTATCTTGACTCCTTGATGAAACTTCAATTCGATCCTGTCCTCTTCTGAATTCCTAGTCCCGTTATCATATTGATGATTACACCCAGCTAAGCCTCAGCTTGGATCACTCCCAACTTTCATTGCCTTTGCTCCTACACACTTGCTGTTGAAGAAATGTGGAAAAATTACAAAACCTTTCTTATTGGATCCACTACAAATTTATCTTAAATAATCCCAACTGGGCCCTCTTTTCGGCTAACTAATTCTACTATACTTCCCTTATCAACTCATTATCTCACTCTCAGTGAGCTCTTTCATTCACAGTGGCTCCTTCAAATCTTTTAAAAATCTCTTCTCAAGCGTCCTAAGGTTCACCCTTCCTCAACTTTCTTAGCTGAGAATCTTGCCTTATAGAAAGATTTGATTGCCATTCTCTGAATTCCTCCTCTCCTCTCTTCCCCTGTCCTGTTCTGTCCTGTCCTGTTCTGTTTTCCTCTCCTCCTCTCCTCTCCCCCTCTCTCCTCTCTTCTTCTCTCTTCTTCTCTTCCTCATCTTCTATCACTTTTATCTTCCACCTTTTCCTCCTTCACTCTTGTTTCATCTGATGAAGAAGCTTTACTTCTTGCCAAGGCAAATAAATCCCTCTTGTTCAAAAGATCCCATTCCATTTTATCTCCTGCAGTAGATTGTCATCTTTGTCATCCCCACTTTTTTTTTTTTACTTATTTTCAATCTCTTCCTCTCTCCCAACTGATTTCCTACTGTGTACAAACATGCCTACATCTTTCCCATCTACCAAAAAACCTTCCCTCCATTCTTCTTTTCCCATTAACTGCTGTCCTCTATTTCTTTGGCTTTTTAAACTAAACTTTTAAAAAAGGTTATCTAGAATAGATGCTTCCCTTTTCTCTCTCTTTACTCTCCTCTTAATCTCTTATAATCTGGCTTCCAAACATATCATTCTACCAAAGCTGCTCTATCCAGAGTTACTAATGAGCTAGTAGTTGCCAAATCCACAAGGATTTTCGGCTTATTCTCAATTCTCATTCTTGACTTTTCTGTAACCTTTGACACTGCTGATCACTCTCTCTTTCTTAATACTCCCTTCTTCTCTAGATTTTTAGAATGCCATTCTCTCTTCTATATGTCCAGTCCCTATCAATAATCTTCTATTTCAAGAAAGCATATATAATAATAGAAGAAATTATATTCATGAATGTCCATCTTTTCTTTTTCTTTGCTTCCTTGTAGGTTATTCTTTTGTTCTCTGCTACATACGTTTTACTTTATTCTTTTTTTTTCCCCTTTCATTCCCTTACCTCTCCCAAGCATGCTACAGATAAACATACACACACACACACACACACACACACACACACATTCATATCTACTCACGGATACACACATACATATATATCTATATACATACATACATACATAGGCCTACATGCATACATAGTCACATATACTCAGACACACACACACATATAATATATATATATATATATATGTAATAATTTAGGGGGAGACAACTTTTACACATTAAAAGAAAGCAATTAACAGGATATAAACTAGGATAGGTAATCTGATTTCTAATTGGAAAGATTAGAGGATTTCCAAGTTGGGAGGAGAAGAGCAAAAGGGTGAAATTCTCTGAAATCAGAAAAAAGAGATATCCCAATCCCCCTCCCCAAGCATCTATGTTAAATCATAGTTTGTTCAGTAAGTTTGAAAGTGTGAAACTAACTAGTATGGGATCAACTGTTTTCAGATAGGACATATAGGCTGCCTGAGATATATGATTGTGAAAAACTCTTGCATCAATCTTTGAATCCGTCTAGGTTTCTGGTCAGCATAACTTAGATTCTGAGTTAAAAGTCATTAAGCACTAGAAGTGGTCCAACTTCCCAATCACACAGGTCTAGATTCAAACAATGCAATAAAAGTTTTCTCAATTCCATAATTGAATAACTGAGCTAGATCCAGAATTAAGTCACTCTAAAGTATGTGCTGTGAATCTTGCACATCCAGGTACCCTTCACACATCTTGAACTGGATGTCTAGTAGGCATCTGTTAGGTTCAAACTAAAAGTCCCAAACAAACTTTCCCTATTTTCACCTATTCCATCCCCTACACTTTCCTGTTACTATAGAGAATACCACAATCTACCCAGTCCTCTAAGTTCTAAACTTAGAGTCATCCTGGATTCCTCCCTGTCACTCATCCCTCACATCCAAGGTCAAATTGTCAGTCTGTTAGACCTGTCATTTCATCTCCATAAGACTTATCAAATTTATCCTCTTCTCTCTACTCACATAACCGCTGTCCTTCAGCTTAGGTTCTCATGACTTCACCAGGACTGTTGAAATAGCCTCAAATTTCTTTTTTCTCTAATCCATCTTCCATGTAGGTACCAAAGTAATTTTCTGAAAGTGCGTGCCTGATCATGTCATTCTCTAAAACATCAAACTCCAATGCTTCCTTTCTGCTTATAGGATTAAATAGAAACCCCTTTGGTATATAAAGTTACTGACAACTTGGTATCTGTCCATTTAACCTCACCCATCTCCTCCTGACTATCTTGTTGATATTTCCTCTGATGTTGTGCTTTGATTGGCTTAACTCATTTAACTTTAGAATTGTCTCCCTATGGTCATTTGGTCCTAACTGCCCATACACATTCAAATATCACACTACACTTCATATTCTACCCAACTATCTATTTGGTCACCTTGTTGTTTACCATGCTTTTGTCCCCTTTTGTGCTTGCTCTTTCTTGAACTTAGATAAACAAGTATCAGAGGGAGGATATTCCAGGGTTGTGAGTGAGTTTGTGAGTCTTAAAAGTATATGGTCCTGGATTAGAACTGCCTGGCAGTGGGGAAAGCCTCTCTCTTATAAAGTTCAATCATTGAAAAGAACATTGGCCCAAGCCTGGCCTATTTTACTAGGAGAGAAGTATTTTTTTAAACTTCAAATATAGGAATTATTTGGCCCAGCCAAGAGGGAGCTAATTGGGAGAATACATAGAAAAGTCCTAGTCAGGAAGTCCTGAATTCAAATACACATCAGGCATCCTAGTTTCCTAAACCTAGGTAAGTCACTTACCTGCTGTCTGCCTTAATTTATTCAATAGTGAAATAGCATCCACCTCAAAGAATTGATGTGAGGATTGAGTTTAAATAATAGGATTATAAATTTTTACTGAAACATATTCTAGTTGTTCGATTAATATTTACCTGATTCTTTTGGGCTTAGCATTCCTTTTGGTGGACAGGAATTAAATAATATTTAATATATCCTATTTTTTACTGCCTGTTAAATATCTTTTTTAATTTTCCCCTTTTTGGGGATACCTATCAATTTATGAAACATAATATTATTTATTATATTTAAAATTGTCTCTTGGGTGGCATGGGGAACTTAACAAGTCAATAAATGTAAGGGAAGGGAACTCATTCTTTTTTTTTTGTAAATAACAGCTTTTTACTTTCAAAATATATGCAGAGATAGTTTTCAACATTCATCCTTGCAAAATCTTGGGTTCCGAATTTTTCTCTCTTCCTTTCCCCCCTCCCCTAGAAATAAGTAATCCAATATATGTTAAACATATGCAATTCTTCTATATATATTTCCACATTTATCATTCTGCATAAGAAAAATCAGATCAAAAAGGGAAAAAAAGAGTAAAAAAAAAAAAAAAAAAGCAAACAATAAAAAAGGTGAAGATGTGATCCATACTCAGTCCCCACAGTCCTCTTTCTGGGTGCAGATGGCTTTCTTCATCATAAGACTGTTGGAATTGCCCTGAATCACCCTCATGGTTGAAAAGAGCCACATCCACCACAGATGATCATCACATAATCTTGTTGTTGCTGTAAACAATGTTCTCATTTCTACTCACTTCCCTCTGCATCATCAAGTCTTTCTGAAGTCATCCTGTTGATTGTTTCTTATAGAACAATACACTATTCCATTACATTCATATACCATACCTAATTCAGCCATTCTCCAACTGATGGGCACTCACTCAGTTTCCAGTTTCTAGCCACTGTAGAAAGTGCTGCCACAAACATTTTTGCACATGTGGGTCCCTTTCCCTCTTTTATGATCTCTTTGGGACACAGGCTCAGTAGAAACACTATTGGTCAAAGGGTATGCACAGTTTTATATTGAGCATAGTTCCAAATTGCTCTCCAGAATAGCTGGATCAGTTCACAACTGGATTGGCATTTCCTAGGCTGTTATTTCTTTTGGATAAATTTATTTTCCCTTCCTTGTGGAAGGAGTGGTGGCAGTAACGGGTTATTCATAGCAAATTGGACAAAGGAGTTCTCTGATGAATGTAATAAGTTTTTGGATTAGTGAAACCTTTGTTTGGGACCCTCATTCAAATAGAGTTCTTAACATAGAGTCTTTGAACTTGTTTTTTTCCTAAGAAATATTTTGATAACTATGTTTCAGTATGATTGGTTTCCTTTGTAATTCTATATATTTTATTTTATGCATTTAAAAACATTATTCTAAGAAGTTACAAGACTATCAAAAGGAACCCATGACATTAAAAAGGTTAAGAACCCCTACATTAGAGTCTCACAGAAATACTGTAATAGTTATTATAGATTAGGCAGCAAGATGACACAGTGGATAGAATCCTAGATCTGGAGTCTTATCTTCCCAAGTTCAAATCTGCTCACAGACACGTCCTAGCTGTGTGACCCTGAGCAAGTCACTTAATCTCAGTTTCTACATCTGTAAAATGAGCTGGTAAAGGAAATAGCAAGCCATTCCAGTAACTTTGCCAATAAAGCCCCAAATGGGGTCACAAAGAGTAGAACAAGACTGAATAACAGTAAAAAGGTATTCTTCTTCTTCTCATTTATGAAACTAAGAGATTCACACATTCATAGTGTCCCATAGTGATATTAGTAAACATCAGAGGCAGGATCTATCCCTAGGTCTGATACCAGGTTCCCCCACTCCCAGTTCAGTTCAATAAGTTTGAATATGCCAGTTACTCTATGTGAGGTACTGTGCTAAGCTAAGCAATGGGCACTCCCTTGCTACAATAAACTAATGTTGCCTTTCAGTTACATTAAGCTCAGCAACATGCATAGCTTATACAGAACAATATACAATTCTTTTGTGTGGTTTTTGAGTCAAAAGCTCTGCTGTCACACTTTGTTTTGCTCTGTTTTGTTACTGCATGTCCTATTATTCCTTCCTGGAGAAACCAGAAAGCTCATGGGGAAGAGGTTTTTCAGTTTTAATTAAAAGTAGTTACTAAGTACTAAGCAGTGGAGATACAAGTACACAAGTAACATAATACCTGCCCGCAAGGTGCTCATACTTTATTAGGAGGACACAGTATTGCTCACGAAGAAATAAATACAGGATTTTCTCACTAGCTGTGTGACCATGGACACCGAGTCCCAATCACCTTTTAAAAAAGAAAAAAATGACAGACCATCAGTTTGGGCAGTTAAGAGATCTTTGGATAATTCCCTGCAAATACATAGTAATGAGCAGAACTAAGAACTTAGGAAATCACATTTTGAAGGAGGTGATATTGGTGGTAGCTTGGGTCAATCACTTAATCTCTGTTTGCCTCAATTTCCTCAACTGACAAATGTGTATAATAATAACATCTACTTCCCAGGGTGGTTGTAAGGATTATGTTAGATAAGAGCAAAGTGCCTGGCACACAGTAGGCACCACATCAATGCTTCCTATTGTTATTAATACTTGAATTGAGACTTAAGGAAAATAGGATGTGGAGGTGAGGAGAGTTTTTTCCAGGCAGAGGATACAGCCTATGCAAATACACAGAGGCAGGAAATTTATAATGTGTATTGGAAACAGACAAGTTCAGTTGACATATAGATAAGGAAGAGTAAAACAGTATTAGATTGGAAAGAGAGTCTGTAGTTAAAGTCTGAAAAGTTTTCCATACCAAAGCAGAGAATTTTGTATTTTAAGTTTGCTTTGGTCTTTCCCCCGAATGATTCGTTGGGGAGGTCTTTAAGTATCTCCTAGGAAAAAAACATAAGAGAAAAAATAAAGTAAGTTTCTCTAGACTCTTTGTTTTCTCTTTTCTCAGTTTAGATCATGTTGTCCCAAGAATTTTAGTACTAGGTATCTTTTTAGAGGTATCACAGCATCATTCCCATTAGTTAATTAGTTAATTAGTTAAGGCTATGATAAATGTAATCTTTATAAGTTTGCTGGAGTCCTTATCCCAACTCTCTCAGGAGTCTTGGGAAAAACCCCCTCTTCCCTTTCACGAAGGATGATCCAGCCAAAGAGACTGAGAAGGACAAGTTAGACAAGGAGAAAAAGAACCAAAAGTGAACAGTGCCATGAAAACCAAGTGTGGAGAAAGTGTTTAGGAAGAAGGGGAGTTTGATGGTGTCAAAAGCTGTAGAGAGGTCAAGAAAAATAAGGACTAAGACGATGGGGGAAGCTACATGGTTCAGTAGATAGAGCACCAGTCCTGAAGTCAGAGGACCTGAGTTCAAATGCAGCCTCAGACACTTAGCATTTACTAGCTATGTGACTGTGGGCAAGTCACTGAACCCCAGTTACCTCTCAAAAAGAAAAAAAGAAAGAAAATACATTCAGTTTGGGCAATTAAGGGATCTTTGGAAAGAGTGGTTGCAGTTGATTGATGAGTTTGGAAGCCAGATTACAAAAGGTTGAAGAGTGATAGGAGAGGAAATGGAGGAAAGGCATGTAGACAGATTTTTCTAGGAATTTGATTGAGAGGGAAAAGAAATGTCAGAGGATGAAAAGCTCTAGGGGTTGCTGTTGTTGTTTTTGTGGTTTTAAGGATGGGAAGACCTGATGTGTTTGTAAGGGGCAGGGAAGGAAATAATAGAGAGGAAGAAATTGATGAATAGAAACAATAATCATAATAATAGTAGCATTTATATAGCATTTTAATGTTTGCAAAGTACTTTACAAATATTATTTCATTTGATATTTTTATAACCACTTTGGAAGATAGATATTGTCCCCTTTTGCATATTAGAAAACTGAGGCAGAGGGATGTTAAGTGACATCTTAACTAGGATCACACTTCCAGTAAGTATCTAAGACAAGATTTGAACTCAGCTCCTAAATCCTTTATGCTGTTCCACTTAGTGCCTAGGGTGTAAACGAGTTTCCAATCTGCTGAAGATTATGGGAGAAGATGAGATGTAGGAAGCACATAGAGAAGTTAGTCTTGGAAGGAGGAGAATGATTTGGAGATGATGTCAAGGGATTTTGAGATTAAAAAAAGAAACTGTAGCTCATACGAACCAACAATTTTCTCAGGAAAATAAAAGGCAAGGTCCTAAGATAAGAGTGAGCAGTACAGAGACGCCAGAGGAGAAGAGGTGGTTCAGAACAGTGGGGCAGAGAATCAAGCAGGAAGAGGTAAGAGGGTAAGAACTACAGTGGGGAAAAAAGACTATACCAGGCACTTCTTGAAAAAGACTGATGTGGAAATTAGTATATTACAATAATTGGCAACTACTGGATAGAGTGCCAGATTCAGAATCAGGGAGACCTGACTTCAAATTCAGCTTCAGACACTTTTTAGCAATGTGACCCTGGGCAAGTCACTTAGCCCTGTCTGCCAAAGTTTCCTCATCTGTAGCATAAGGTGGAGAAGGAAATGACAAACTACTCCAGAATCTTTGCCAAGAAATTCCCAAATGGGATCATGAACTTTAAACACCACTAAAATGACTGGATAACAACATCTTACAGTGTGACTTAGAGGGATGGCATAAACCTCAAAAGGATAGAGATTTCAATTGAGGAGTGGGGAAAGGAATTTTTTTAAAGAGCCGATGAAGTCTTTTTCCATCAGTTAACATTTCTATTGGTCTTCTCTGTAGGTAAGCAGATGGAATAAGGATATCCAGGCTTAAAATTTTAGCTTTTTCACATCACTTAACCACTCTGAATTTCAATTTCCTCTTCTGTTAAATAAGGATACTCATGCTCTTACTGCTAGTTTCATAGAGTTGAAAGAAAAGTGCTCTGTTAACCTTAAAAAGCTAAAATATTATTTTGAACCAGATGGCTACTGAAGACCCTTTTATGATTTTATTGCTGACCTCAGTCACTTAGTCTTAAAGTTTCCCTGTTTATTTTAATTTTTAAAAACTTATTTTCAATTCACAGGATAAAATAAGCATTCTATAACAGAGTATAATAAGAAAGATGATTGCACGAGAAACTGCAAGTCTATTATGAACAATTTAGCACTTAGACAGTATAGGTATGGGGTCCCAGTTGGAAGGATCTGTTGGATTAACCTGGTTAACCTGACCAAATAGGGCAGTATCTACCATTTCCCAAGCTGTCTCAGGAAACAGGCCAGTTTAGCTCTGCAGAGAAAGGGAAGCACATGTTTTAAAGTATGTAATCTTCAAGGAGAAAAGCACTTTAGGACGTTGGGGACAGAAAAGGGGTATAAGCATATATTTCACAAAGATACTTATAATTGGGTTAATTTGGAAGCTAATCATCTCAACAACAACAAAAAAAATTATTTAGCACCTACTATGTGCAAAAAACTGAATTCTAGCTCCAATAAGGCTTGAAATCTAATGATGGAACCTTGCACTTAAGTAGATTAAATAAAAGATGATATAATCTTAAAATCTAGAGGAGCTTTGTGTAGGAGGTGTCCATGAATTGAGCCTTGAAGAAAGCTAAGGATTCTAAACATCTGAAGTGAGGAAGAAAAACATTCCAAGAATGTGACCCAGTACAGGAGATAAAATGCCAAGCTCTGGGAATGATGAGTAGGTTGGTTTGACTGAAACAAAAAATGTATGAAGAGGAATGATGTGAAATAAGTCTGGGACGGTAGGGTGTAGTCAAATTATGAAAGACTTTAAATATCAAGTCAGGTTTGCTTTTTATCCTAAAAGTAATAGGGAGCCACTGAATACTCAGCACTTTTACCAAGAGTTGCAGTTATCCAGGATGTTTGAGTCAGAAGGAATGGAGTTGAAACATCATTATTAATTGCTAATATTTGTATATTGCTTTAGGTTTACAAAGCACTTTACACCTATTACCTCATTTCATCACTGTTCAGACTGGCCCACATGCAATGGTGATGCTGTGAGGAAAGCATAGGTGGAGACATGGCTGGACAGTCATAATTGACTGTCAGCAGCATTTGACCTTATCCTTATAATGCTATCCATCATTTCCTGATTGTTTCTTCCCTTTGGGGGACAGCGTTAGGAGAGATGAGATATTTGTACCCCTGTGGGTTTTGAACCATTTGGAGAGAGTTCACTGCCCAGAAGCTAGTTTTTTGCCTGGCAGAGAGACAATGATGATAAAAATGTGGTCATGATCAACAAAGTTGTGACCCTAAGCACACATCCTCTGAGCTACCTCTCAGGGCTTATGGGCATTTGTGTGCAAACATTTTAGGACTCTGGATGTTCAAGCATTGGGCATTCCACACATGTGAGGAAAGATGTAGGAGAAAAACAGAATCTTCTCACCACGTGAGGAGTGAAAATGACAGCACTGTGGCAATGAATTGGGATGGAGCCAAGTCTTCTGGTTTTCAAAAACAGATGCCCTTAGACTGTTGCCCTGACATTGTTGCCAAGATACAGCTGTTCAACTTTGGGGACAAAACAAAGGGAAATAATGTGAGGTCATTAGAACCCTTGGAACAATGAACAAAGAAAACAAACAAAAAACAAGTATCATAATCACTAGGACAGAGCAGGCAAGGACAGACACTCCCTTGTGCCTGAATGGGGAGATTTGAAATAGCTGCTGCATTGACTCTGTCTGTGTTTGCAATAACTGCTCAATATCTTTTACTGCATCATCATCTGTGTCTTCTTGATGTGGAAGTTCCCCTGGTCTCTGTCCTAGACTCTTTCTTCTTTTTTGCAGACCTCTATCAGCTCCTATGAGTTCAATTATTAATTACTCCAATTTATATATCTAGCCCTAATCTCTTTCCTAAACTTTAATCAAACATTGCTTCTTCATAATCACATACCACAACTTGTTCAGACATTTGATAAGCATCCCCTCAATGTCCAATTCTATTCCAACACAAAAAGAACTGCTACAAATAATTTTGTATGTATACTAGATCTGGTAGTGGTATTTTGGGTCAAAGGTAAAGTACAGTTTAATAGTCCTTTGAGCCCAGTTCCAAATTGTTTTCCAGAATCCTTGGACCCATTCACAACTCCAGAAGCAGTTCATTAGTATATCTATTTTTCTCTCACTCCCTCCAGCATTTGTCATTTATGATAGATATGAGTTGTTTTAAATGGGCAATTTTAAATTATATTTCTCTAATCAATAGTGATTTAGAGCATTCTTTCTTTTTTCTTTTTTAAAATAATAGCTTTTTATTTTCAAAATACATGCAAAGGTAGTACTCAACATTCACTCTTGCAAAATTTTGTGTTGCAAATTTTTCTCCCTCTTTTCCCTGCACCTTTTCCCCTAAACAGTAAGTAATCCACTAGATGTTAAACATGTGCAATTCTATACATATTTCCACATTTATCAGACCGCACAAGAAAAATCAGATCAAAAAGGAAAAAAAAAAAGAAAACAAAAAGCAAGCAAACAACCAAATAGGTGAAAATTTTTTGTGATCCATATTCAGTCCTCACAGTCTTTTCTCTAGGTATATAGATGGCTCCCTGCATCACAAGTCTATTGGAATTGGCCTAAATCACCTCATTGTTGAAAAAAGTCATATCCACCAGAACTGGTCATCACATAATCTTCTTGTTACTGTGTACAAGGTTCTCTTGATTCTATTTACTTCACTTAGCATCAGTTCATGTAAGTTAGAGCATTTTTTTGTATGACTATAGATACTTTTGATTTCTTCTTTTTGATTTTATTTCATATTGCTCTCTTTCACTAATGCTTAAGTTCTTGCCAAACTGGACTCAACATCCATTTCCTACCTTTCTGAATTCCCTTGAGATGTCCCCTTGCCTGGAAAAAAACCACTCCCTTCTCTCTTTTTCTCAGAATCATTCCAGGTTTCTTATTCAACATGAAGTGCCCTCTGATTTTCCCACTTATAAGTTTTCCCTTCCTTCTCAATTTTCTTTGTACTATGATTATATGTATATGCAAATGATTCCTCTGCGTAGGAGGCAATTTTTTTGTTTAACTTAACTTAAAAACAAACAAAAAAGAGCACTTCCATGTCTATAGCAGAACCCAAAAAGAGGATTGCACATGAAGTTATGAATCTCCATATCATACTGCTTGCTTTAAAAAGTCATATAATAAATCCCATATGTTGCTTTCAACAATGTCCTGCCTGTTTGTGTTTCCTTACAAATTTCTCCCCTCCTCTTCTGTGCACTTAAAATATTTCAATAGCATTCATTTTTTCTTTTGGTATCACTATTACTACTATCCCTTCTCCCAACCTCCCCCAATTCAAAAAAGAGAGAAATTTAAAAAACATATTGTAATAAATAAGCATAATCAAGCAAAATGAATCCATATAAGTCCAGAAATGTATGTCTCTTTTGTCACCTTGAGTCCATTATTTATCTATGAGGAGATAGGTAACATGCTTTCCCATAGGTCCTCATTATTACATGATCAAAGTTCTTGTCTTTCAAATTTGTTCTTCTTTACAGTGTTTTGTTTTTATTGAAATTATTCTCCTGGTCTATTTCATTCTGCTTCAATTCATCCTACTCCCTACTTCTCTGGAACACAATGATATTCTATTACATTCATTTACCAATTTGTTCAGCCATTACTCAGTTGATGAGCACTCCACCTATCCTCAGATTCTAGTTCTTTGCTTTTCTTCACTTCCCTTTTAATCCTCCCAACTCAGGATCAGGAAATTATTTTGTATGAATAGATCAAAGCTCTGATGAATAATGCCAAACACCTCCTGCTGCCAGTCACTCAATTTTTTCAAATGCTCTGGGTGTTCTGAGTCCACACGGTGGTAGGCATGAAGTCTGGAAATAACTATCTCAGGATCACTGAAAGGGTCTCTCACTGAACTGTGTGCAGAACTGTTGGAGTATCTGGGGGAAGGAGGCATCTCTTCCTGAGAAATCCAAGAGAGAGGCTTGAAAAGTCCTAACATACTAAGGAGTTTTTTGGGGGGGGGGGCAGACAGACAGAAAGAGAGACAGACAGATACAGAAAACAGAGAGAGAGAGAGAGAGAAAGAGAGATACAGAGAACAGAGAGAGACAGAGACAGAGACAGAGATAGAGAGACAGACAGACAGAGACAGAGAGACAGAGAGACAGAGAGACAGAGACAAAGAGACACAGACAGACAGACAGACACAGAGAAGAGACAGAGAAAAAGGGAGAGGGAGAGACAGAGATAGAGAGAGAGAGAGAAAGACAGAGAAAGACACAGAGAGAAAGACAAAGAAACAGACAGTCAGGCAGAGAGACAGAGACAAAGAGACACAGACATACAGACACAGAAAAGAGAGCTAGAGAGGAGACAGACAGACAGAGAGGGAAAGAAAGACAGAGACAGAGACAAAGAGACACAGACAGAGAAGAGACAGAGAGAAAAAAAGAAAGGGAGACAGAAAAAGATGAGAGAGAGACAGAGACAGACAGACAGACACAGAGAGAGGGAGAAAGATCTCTGAGCCTGGAATCTAGGAGCCTCAGCTTTGTGACCCCAGGCAAGTTCCTTAGGTTCTGTTTACTCGTTCCTTCATTTGTAAAATGATGATAATAATACCACCTATCTCTCAGAGTTGTTGTGAGAAGCAAATGAGATAATAATAATAATAAATTGTAAAGCATTTAGCATGGTACTTGGTACATAGTATGTGCCATATAAATAATAGCTATTATTATTATTGACTTTTAAAACCAACTAAGTAGCTTTTCCTGGTTAACAGCCAATGGAGTGAGGGGAATAAAAAGCAATTATTCTTTGTGTATGCATGTTTGTTTTTTTTTGTTTGTTTGTTTGTTTTTAATCAAAAGGTTCACTATAAAGGACCAGGACATATAAGCATCTTCCCAAAAAGGGATGAAGCCTCAATTTAGTACAGATTCCTATTCTGTGTGGACTGGCTCTCCTTCCAGTCCTGAGATTATATGGCTACCCAGAAAAGAGTTTATATTACATTTTTTTATGGGACAGGGGTTATAGGGGATCACGAGTAGGTTCTATTTATTGAGAATATGAACTCGTGATAACTTGTGTTTCCTTAGTGCCTTTCCTCTAAAGATCTCTCTTATCTGTACTATAAATAGGCTTATTTCAGAGGCAAATCACTTTTAGGAGTACCAGGGACTTTCAGCATTGGCTGAAGAGGAAATCAGCCTGGTGCTTTGATATATATTAGTTGGGGCTTCAGTAGGAAATCTTATGACTGCTGCAAATTAATAGAAATCTGTTGCATAGAGAATGCTGCAGGGACGAGTATCCACAATGGAGCTGAGCATTGAGTGTGGGAGAAAGGTTGAGGTGCTGACCTTCGGGCCAGGGGTGGGGACTGGTGCTGTTGTGTCACCTGGTCTACATTAGTAATACCACTGGCTACGCTCAGCAGTAAACGCTGTATTTTTCACTGTGTTGAAATGAGCCCAGGGCACACCCAAACAGAATGTTTCCTGCCATTTCACCACTGGTAACCTTGTACCAACATCAGTCTAGAGATCAGAAAGTTCTCTTCTAAAGGTCAAATCTTTGGCACTTTATATCCGTAGCTTCTCCTCCTTCTTAGTATTTTCCCCCTCCCTAACCCCACCCCAAATTCAGTCAGATGATTAAAAATTTTTAAATCAAAATGATTTTATCAATATTAATAATTTATTAAGGAAAAATATAATAAAGGGAATAAAATAATAATAATCATATATATTTTAATCACTGCAACAGGTGTTCATAATGCATCATAGAAGAAGTCTGAGGGACAGTACTTTGGGCATAGTACTTTAGGTAAACAATGGGGAAAGTAGGAAAAGCACACATATTTCAAGAACCTTGAGCACAGTCAGGCCCAACACATTTTATTAGGGTATACAGCCAAGGAATTTTATTTTTATTTTATTTTGAATGATATTTATTGACTATTCAACTATAAAGGATCATATTTCTATTTCTCAAACTAAAGTAATTAAAGTTTAACTAAACTCATTTTAAAGAAAATTAGCAGCCAAACTTTATCTTAAAAATATACACAAGAAGGGTCAGCTAGGTGGTGCAGTGGATAGAACACCAGCCTTGAATTCAGGAGGACCCGAGTTCAAATCTGGTCTCAGACACTTAACACTTCCTGACTGTGTGATCCTGGGCAAGTCACTTAACCCCAGCCTCAAAAAAAAAAAAAAAAAAAAAAAAAATATACACAAGATACAATTAGATGGTGCAGTGGATAGAGCATGGACTATGGAGACAGGAGAGCCTGAATTCAAATCCAGCCTTAATCAATTAACACCTCCTAGCTGTGTGACCCTGAGCAAGTCATTTAATCCCAATTGCCTCATGAAAACAAAACAATCCCCCCAAATAAACAAAAATTAGATATTTAAAGAGACAAAATTTCAAATTTTTACTTTAGTGATAACCAGTGATATAGCAAAACACAGTAAATTTTCATATTTCTCTTTAAATCAGATATCTTCCCAAGTTGTTTTCAGACAAACTGCTGTCTATCCAAGCATCTCCCATCTTGTATTTGCAAAGTTGATTTTTTTTTTGTACCCAAGAATAAAACATTTATCTCTACTGTCCTTCGTCTTACAGCTTTCAGCCCAATGTTCTTATTATCTTTTGGGGTCTTTACTTTGTCATCTAGCTATTCCTTCCAGGTTTTTTTTTTGCCATCTGCACATTTTATAAAGATGCAATCTACACCTTTATCCAAGGCACTGATAAAAAAAAAATGTGAAACAGCATAGAGTCAAACACAGATCTCCAGGGACATCACACTCAGGACCTCCAACTATGTTGATGCTGAATCAATAATAACTTCTCTTTGAGTCAGGTCGCTTGATCAGTTCTGACATCCATCCAGTTGAGCTACCATCTAGTCAATGTCTCTCCATCTCCTCCATAAAGACAATATGGGAAACTTTATCAAAAGCTTTGCTAAAATTTAGGTAAACTAACCTGCCAGTTGAGTAACCCTTTCAAAAAAGGAAATGATGCTTGCCTAGCACAACCTGTTCTTAAAACCATGCTGACTTCATTTAATCACCTCTCTGAAACTCAGATAATGGAGATATATGCCAACCATATTGTTGGGACTGTACTGGAAACCATTATAATACAGTAAAATTGAACCTTCCTGGTGTAGCTTTCAAAGACCTGGGTCACCTCCATATCACGAAGAAACATGAGATAAGCCACTGGTTCATAGACTTAGACCTGATGGGGGTGTTGAGTCTCACCCCATCATTTTACAAGTGAGAGATTCAGAGAAATGAAGTATGATTTATTTGCCTGTGGTCACCCAGGTCCAAAGTGGCGAGACTGGGATTTAAAAGCCAGGTCTTTTGACTCTTCCCTTTTAAAGAAAGCAACTAGATCTGCTTCCATCTGACCCCGACTTCTCCTCCCCCATGTGAGGGGCCTGGGTCACAGTCCCTGGCAGAACCATAAATAAGTCCATGATTAGGGCTAATTACAGCAGCAGCATCCAACAAGGGGAGGTCCCCAATACTGGTCAGCCCAGTGTGGGTGAACAGGTTTACCTATGGCAGGAGAAGGGGCATGGAAGGAGAAGGACAAATATCCTAGCACTTTAAAGGGGGAGGAGGTGTTGAGTCATGTTTGTGTTCCATGTTTTTTTTTTTTTATTCAAGCTTTTTATTTTCAAAAATATGCATGGATAATTTTTCAACATTAACCCTTGCAAAATCTTATGTTTCCATTTCCCCTCCTTTCCCCCTCAATCCCCTCCTCTAGATGGCAAGTAATCCAATAAATGTTAAACATGGTAAAAACATATGTAAATCCAAATATATGCATATGCATTTATACAATGATCTTGCTGCATAAGAAAAATCAGATCAGAAATGAAAAACAATGAGAAAGAAAACAAAATGAAAGCAAACAACAACAAAAAGAGTGAAAATGCCATGTTGTGATCCACACTCAGTTCCCACAGTCCTCTCTCTCTGGGTGTAGACATGTCCCTAGTTTTCAAGGGGACAGGGAGGGTGTGGCCCATCAGTAAAACCCAGATTGGCAAAACAACAATGGGTTAGTGTTAATGACAAAGGTAAGAAAAAGGCTGGTCAATTCCAATGCACTTGTGATGGAGAGAGCCATCTGCAACCAGAGAGAGGACTATGGGAACTGAGTGTGGATCACAACATAGTATTTTCACTTTTTTCACTATTTGCTTGCATTTTGTTTTCTTTCTCATTTTTTTTCCTTTTTTGAACTGATTTTTCTTCTGCAACATGATATTTGTGGAAATATGTATTGAAGAATTGCACATGTCTAACATATATTGGATTACTTACCATCTAGGGAAGGGGCAAAGGGAAGAAGGGGGGGATTTGGAACACAAGGTTTTGCAAGGGTGAATATTGAAAATTATCTATGCATGTTTTGAAAATAAAAAGGCTTTAATAAAAAATTAAATTAAATTTTAAAAAAAGAAAGAAAAGAGCTGGTAAGTAGGAGTCAAAACCTGAAATGGAGTCTTTTGAACTCAGCACCCCATTTTATAGCCCAGCTTTCAAATTCAAGTGACAGCTGTTTGTTTTTCTTAGAGGCTGACGGTGCAAACCTCAGCATGCAAAGACTCAGCCCTGCCCCAAGGCTTCTGACAGTCTGAGTTGAGACAAACACCCCAGAGTTGCATAGTTCAAAGAAGGAGAGCTCATCCCAGAAGTGTGAGACACCTCAGTTTTTTGTTTTCTTAACAGACTGAGGAAAATAGTCAAGAATCAGGAGAAATGTGTTTTATGGAGGGAGCTCCAAGAGATGCCCTAAAAATTCTATCATTGATTTATGGGGTCTTAGGTTTGAGAATTCACAGAGAATGAAGCTATTTTCTCCGAGGTCACCACCAATCTCTTTTCTGGCCAAGGCTGATGATCTTTATTAATTCTCCTCCTTTTTCTCAGCTCTGTGTTGCATTTTTGCCATTGCTGAGCACTCTCTTTCCAGGATACTATTTCTTCCTTTAATTTTCCTGACATTAGGGATCTGTCTGACCTCTCCTTATTTTACTTTCCTTGTCAATGTTCATGTGGACTTAATAACTGTCAATGTTCCTTAAACTTATATTTACTGTTCTTTCTTCTCCCTCCTTTCCATCCTTTCTCTCTCCCTCTTCCTCTCCCTTTCCTTCCTTCCCCTTCCCCTTCCCCTTCCTCTCTCTCTCTCTCTCTCTCTCTCTCTCTCTCTCTCTCTCTCTCTCTCTCTCTCTCTCTCTCTCTCTCTCTCTCTCTCTCTCTCTCTCTCTCTCTCTCCCCCCCCCTCTCTCCTGATAGTTTGATCAATTTTGAATCTATCATTTCTTTGGAGGTTACTCAGAGATCTAATCTCTCTGGTGACTTCCATCCCATATCATACCTGTCCATTGGACATCTCCAACTAGATATTACAGGTACTTTAAATTCAGTGCATCTAAAACAGTATCTTCCCTGCCTCCTTCCCCAAACCACTTCTCCAAAGATATTGGAGTGCTTTCTGGGGAGTGCTGGGTGTGCAGTGTTGTAAAATGGATCAGCGATAAGGTCAGACAACTTAAATTCAAACCCTGAATATGCCACTTATGACCTTTATGATTTTGGGCAAGTCAGTTAAATTCTCTGGGTCTGAGTTTCCTCATTTGCAAAATAAACTATGGTTCTTTTCCAGATCTCAGCTGTAAAAGTACCATAGTTCAACACTTTTTTTTTCTCTGCAAATGAGGAAATTCATTTTATAAGACACATCAAACCCAGAGAAATGAAGTGACTTCCACAAGATTGGCCTTGAAGAAACCTCTGTAAGAGGTTTTAGTGTGAAGTCAGCAGATGGGACCATGAGTCAGTCAATCCCCACCTACGTAAGAACTGTAGTTTGGGGTTGATGTCTTGATCATCTTAAATTTGGGAATTGTACAAAGGGCAGAAGTTCAGGCTGCTGATGGAAGTTGTCACAGAATTAATTTTAACTCATTTAACAAGCTTTCAGTGCCTATTACATGCCTAGTATTCGATTAGGTAGGTGGATAGAAATAGTTGTGAGAAGGTGGGATCAGGAGAGTGATTCTGAAGTTTCCCAATAAAAATTATACTCTGTGTAAGGAAGCAAGATCAATTTGAAGAAATTTCCCAACAAACCAGTAACAGAATAAAAAAAAGCTTTCTACAATGAATTTATTCAGGAAATGGAAGAGGATAACAAAAAAAGATGAGGAATCAGAATCCGACAATGTGGTTTTTAGAAGAAACACACATGGAACATAAAGATTCTTACAGAGCTAACATAAGAGGAGAAGGGAAGGGATAATAAAGGGAATAAGTACTTATTAAGCACCTACTATATTCTAGACACTGTGTTAAATGCTTTACAAATGTTATCTGATCCTCACAACCTCCTGAGAGGTGAGTACTATTAATATACCAATTTACAGGTGAGGATTCTGAGGCAGATAGAAATTAAGTGACTTTCTCAGCTAATAAGTGTCCAAGGAGGAATTTGAATTCAAGTCTTCCTAAGTTTTCGAAATCCCAGAACTCTATAAACTGTACCATCTAGCTGCCTGAGGGTTATAAGAAAATTTATTATTCTTCAGGTGAACTCAAAACACAGGGGTAGCAATTGGCCACAGTAAAAGCAGTCCAAAAAAGAGAAAAAAGGGAAACTTTCTTTGCTTGAAGGTACCTTAGACAACAAATCAACATCAATAATATGTGTGTGTGTGCACGTGCACATGTGTGTATCTATATATTGAATGATGTAGCATCAAAATACTTAAAGTAATAGTAGTTGAATTGCTGGGAGAAATAGGCAGCAAAATTATGAAGGGATAACTTCAACATATTCTTTTCAGACCTAGACAATTTAAAAAAAAAGATAAGATAAAATAGAATTTTAGAAAAGGTAAATATGGTAGATTTCAGTGATTACAGACACAGAAGATTATTATTAATAAAAGATGCTCCAAATTATAATTTGTGAAATGCAAAAATATAGTCCCAGGCCTCACGGTTTTCAGCTTCTAAGACAGTACACAGACAACTATGTAGATATAGGATATATGTATAGTAAATGGAATGCAATCTCAGAGGGAATGCTGGCTGAAAGACTTGAGCAGAGGATAACATTTGAAGTCAGTCTTGAAAAAAGACAGAGGTTCAAGTAGGGAGTGAGAACATTCCAGGTGCCAACAAAAGATATTATATTTGATCCTGGAGATAACAGTAAATCCTCCTCAATGAGCAGGGTGGTGACATGGTTAAACCTGTTCTTTAAGAAGGTCACTTTGGCTTAGTGAAAACTTAGTCAAAGATGAATTGGAAGTAGGGAAAGACAGGGCAGGGAGATCACCCTTGAGGCTTTTGAAAATCCAGGTATGTGAAGTTGGGGCCTGTATAGGATGGTGGCTATGTAGTAGGTAAGGAAACAAATATAAGAGATATTGTGAAGGCAGAAATGGCAAGACTTAGGAACAGATTTGAAATATGGAATGAGTTTTAGTGAGATATCTAAGAGGATACAGAGATTAAAAGCCTAAATGACTGGGAAGATGGTGGTGGTCTTGATAGCAATTGGGAACTTTGACAGAGGGAAAAGTTTCAAGGTAAAGATAGTGAATTATGTTTTGGCCATATTAAGTTTGTCTACATAATCTTCTGTTTCAATAATTACTGAAATATATTATATTTAATTTTTCTAAAATTCTATTCAGGTCTTTAACTTTTCTCTTTTTTACATTTATCTAGGTCTGAAAAATGTATATTGAAGATACCTCCTTATAATTTTGCTGCCTATTTTTCACACCAGTTCAATTACTTGACTTAATAAGTTTGGCCATGTCTATGGGGCATGAAGAAGTTTTGAGATATATAAGGAGCAGTGGGAGATAGGAGCTAAGGAGAGGAGGGTTGGAAGTTAGGGTTGGAAGAATCTGTCTAAGAATCCCACCACCTCTTTCTGAGATTACCTCCAATTTACACAATATATGTTTGTTTGCTGTCTCCATCATTAGAATGTGAGTTCCTTGAGGCCTAGGAATATGTATTTGTCTTTCTTTGTATCACCATTCAGCCCATGACTGGCACCTGATTAGAGATGATAATTGAACCTATGGGGACTAATGAGATCATCAAGTCAGATAGCATACAAAAAGAATAAAAGTGAACCTAGGACAGAGACTTGGAGGAGACTCTGTATCTTGTGCTTTGGGTTCTTTTCCTTTGTTGTTATTTTTTAATTGTTATTCAGCTTTCCAGTTGTGCCCAATTCTTCATGATCCCATGGACTGTAGCACGTTAAGCCTTTCTATCTATCCTCCACTATTTCCACTATCTGATTTTTTCACAATGCATCATTTCATACAAGTCTTCACATTTCACTGAAAGTTTCATGCTTTTCATTCCTTACATTGTAGTAACACTCTATTTCATTCGTATGATATAATTTTTTCAGTCATTTCTCAAACATTGGAATCTGATGTTCTTTGTAGTATACAGGATGCAAAAATGCTTTGGAGCTATAACTAGTTAGGAAGTTATGATGAATATTCAAACAGACAGAAGTTAAAGCTTTGAGGCACCAATCACTAGGGCAGTCATTTGATGGTGATAAGATGTGTGAAGATGATGGAATTCTTATAAATGGTTTTAAGATTCCTTGGAGAACCCAGAGCATAGACTCCTGCCAGTGAGGAATGTTTATTTTTTTTTCTTGGTAATGAAGTACCTAGGGCACTTCTATGTACTCTAGATAATTAAGAAATGAAGACTATTGACAATTCTAGGACTTAATAGATTTTATCCAGGGGCACTTTATCCACATCCCTTAGTGGCTTGAGATGGCCATCTGATCTCCTGCAGCTACACCTGTTTTTTCTTCTAAGTTTTTTCATCCTAGGCTAGCTTTTCTCTCCCTGTCCCCCTGCCCATAGGAGCCAGGCTTCCTGTCAGAGCAGGAAAGCTGACTGAACACAATATCCTCATTCCTATCAGGAATAGAATGAATGTTATTCCTCACCCCATTTTCTCTTCATCCCCTTCCCTTGCTTTGTTCAGTCTCATGGGGTACAGGTTTATGCCTGAGAAAATAATTAGGAGCTTCTTAAGCAGGATCATTTCCTTCTGACCTATTTTTGAAAAACTATAGCTGAGCATGTTGCTAAGATAGAGAGAATTAGCTTCACATTCCCTAGGTTGTCCATCATTCCTGGATGCTGACTGCTATTCACTCATTCATTAGCCAATTGCCATACTTGACAGGCAGTATCCTTAATTATTTCCTATGTTGACATATAGGCTGACTAACTCCACTGGACTTCTCAGATAGAGCTAGAACTTGTTTGCTGAGATAAATATACATTTCCACACCTCCTCTCCTTCTCCACCCCCTGAGCTTTCTTGTTTTTTTTTAAATTGGTGCAGGGCTACCTTAGCATGGCCTTTCCATATTCTTCTGAGATTGCAGAACTAAGACTCCTCTTACCAAAGACCCTTTTAATATCTGAGCAAATCCAGAAGACAGTAGTTCTTCCTTAATGACTTTCTCTATTTCTCCCTTCAAAAAATGACTTTCTCCAGTTCTCACTTCAAAAGAAATTTTCAGGACTATCCATTTAAAAAGTTCTTCATGTTCTGGGGAAGTTGGTTGGCTGTTTGACACCAGCATCATATTAAGCTCTAGATTGAACTGAAGATAGTGTGATATAACAGACAGAGCAATGAATTTGAAATTAGAAGACCTGAATTTGAATCCTCTCTCTATTACTTATTCCCTGTGTGACTAGATATGCTGGAACTCCATGTCCCCACCTGTAATAGGATTGGGTCAGACTAGATGATTTTGAAGATCTAAATCTTTTAGTCCATCAAGATAATTTGGTTTTTCTAACCTCTTACAGGACTGTAAGATACAGACCTTTAAAACATATCCAAACTAGTTTCCTAGACATTATCTCTTATCAGAGCTCAATTCAGTTGGACTCACCAGGATCAAAGATTTGGGATGAAAATAAACTACCTACATGGCAGCCATGACCAGTATAGTGAATGCAACTGAATTACCTGTGCACATTCATTAATTTATCTATGGATTATTGGTTGCAGACATTTTAGAGAGTGTTTTGGAAATATGTCTTCAAGACATAAACTATGCACACCCTTTCACCAAGCCATATCATTTTACTAGTAAAGAGAAAAAGAGTTCATATGAACAAACAATATTAATATCAGCTCTTTTTATAGTGGCAAAGAACTAGAAACTGAAGAAGGGAACACCCAAAATTGGGGAATAGTATATGAATGATGTATGAATGTAATGGAAAATGGTTGTGCTATAAGAAATGATGAAGGAGATGGTTTTAGAGAAATCCGGGAAGATCTGTCTGAACTGGTGCAGAGTAAAATGAATAGAACGAGACTGATTTATACAATAACAACAGTTTAATGACAAACAACTTTGAAAGAGTTAATAACTCTGATGGATACAATTACCAACCACAATTCCATAGGACCAATGATGAAGCATGCTACATATTGCCTCATATGGACTCAAGATAAAAAATGAGACAGATAATTTTTAGATGTGGCTAGTGCAAACATTTATTTTTCTTGATCAGGCATATTTATCAAAAGGGTTTTGTTTTCCTCTCTTTTTTCCTCTGTAGGGGATAGTGAAAGGGAAAAAATTGCTTATTAAAAAAATAAAAATAAGGAATTTGATAGCTTTATTCTAGCATCTATAGGACTGTAGTATGGAAGAGAACTTATTTATACAAGTAGATTTAGTCTATTTATCCCCAAATGACAAAATTAGAAGCAACAGATGAGTATAAGTTACAAAGAAACAAATCCAGGCTTTATGTGAAGAAAAGCTAATAATTAGAGCTGTCTAAAAGTATAATGAGCTATTTTGAAAGGCAATGGATGTATTTCTCCCTTCCTGGAAGTACTCAGGCAAAATCTTGATGTTTATTTGTCATTGTATGTTGTAAAAAGGATTCTTATTCAGGTATGGGTTGCTAACATTTATATAATGTTTTCCTATATGCCAAGTATTATGCTAAGTATTAAAAATATTATTTTATTTGATCCTTCCAGCAACCTCCCTAACCCCAATATTACAAATGAGGAAATAGAGGAAAAGTGACTTGCCCAGGGTCAGATAGTTAATAAATGCCTAAGGTTGGATTTGAACTCAGGTCTTCATGACTCCTAACTCTATTCACTGCACTACCTTGCTGCTTCAGATTTAGAGAGATCAAGTTCTGTTCCACCTTTAAGATTCTATGAGTTGGAGTTAGAGAATGTGGGTTCAATTCCCCTCTCAGATACTTAGCTATGTGTATATTGCTCTTAGAGTCTCAATTTCCTTATCTGTAAAATGGGGATAACAATTATTTCCCTATTTTCCTTACAGATTTTTGTGTGAGGAAAGTGCTATGCAAATGTTAAATATAAATGAGATTTATTATTATTTCACTCAAGTAAGGGATATGACATCAAGACAAATCACTATACAAAATAATATTTGTAGATAAGAGAAATTCAAATAAAGTGCTTTGTGACATCCAAAGAAAACAGTGGTCATTAATGTCCAAATGGTTTATTTAATATGATGACTTGGGAAAAGTAGAAAGTGGAGAATCCAGAATTAAGAATGTTTTGGTGGCTCAGTGGATAGAGCAACCAGGCTTGAAGTCAGGGGGACCTGAGTTCAAATCAGATCGCAGACACTTAACACTTCCTAGCTGCTTCAGCCCAAAAAAAGAAAGAAAGAAAGAAAGAGTGTTTTGGAGACCCTCTTGCAATCCAGGGGCATAGTGGGGAATGGCTACAAAATGGCTCAGTAGACGGCCAGTCTAGTGCACAGCATTCATGGAATGAGATCATTACTTTTTATACAAAAGGCTTAGGTCAACCAAGGTCTATGAGATCTAGCTGAAAGCGATAGGTTCTAGACCCAGTCTCTTAGACCCCCATCTTGGCGCTGACTAGCATGGCACAGTTAGCTTGTTGGCTAGGGCTGAAACAGCCACTCCCTTGGCACAATTGTTGCCTTGCCTGGGCAAGTTTGGGCAACAAACACCTCTTCTCTATGAGCCAATTTCCTCATCCTGGGCAACTTCCTGTTGGTTTAGGAGGCATTGGGCAGAAGAGGGGAATGAAGGGGAGAACAGGATTCTATTGCAGACATAGAGAGCCACATGGTAACTGTCGGCTAAGGCAGCCTGGAAGTCAATTATCTGTGTAGAAAATGACCTTGAACATATCTGGGATCAAACTGATGTCAAAATGCTATCTGTACAGATCTGTATATATGCAGTTTAGTAGTTACAGCAGAGTTTACAGACACATACAAAGTTATTGAAATGGACATTCTCTAAGTGTGAGAACCAAAATATCTCTCTACACAATTATATGTTCATCATAAAGATAACACACCTGTGGGAGTTGTGAAATGAATGTATTTATAGATGACATATGAATTTATCTCCCAAGTGGCTCTCTTCTAAGTGACAGAAAAAAAACAACCCACAAATGATAAAAAAAAAAAAAAAAAAAAGGTGGGTCTTTCACAATAGAAAAAGTAACCTTGATGAAGGTTACTTTGTATTACCTAATTCTACTTTCATTCTCAGTCTTTCTTCAGCAGTGCTGGGCTACTTCAGCATTCTCTTATGTTACAAGGCAATCTATTAGTTGGTAAGGAAAATGATGACGACAAACTTTGGGGAATTTATGATAGATTATTTCATTCCATTCAGACAGTATTTACTAAGTAACTACTATGCATAAGGCAATGTAGATTGGATGATAATTGGGATGGAAAGATGAGACAAGCTCCACCCTTCAAATAGTTTTCAATGTAGTAATACAAAAGAGATAACATTCTACAGCTCTCTTACTTCAAATAAATAACTTCTAATATACCTTTCTTCCTACATTTCCTCCAGTCTTCCTAGGATATGGGAAGATAGGGAAATTCCCTTAGCATCATCATATCATTCCCATAATTCCCCTTCTACTGTACCACCTTCCCTACCATAAACTTCCGTTGGGGGGAACCACTTAATGTGAATTTACTTAGGGGGCACTGGCAAAAGCTGAATATGCACTTGGTGGTTACCATATGTAACTTGTGAAGTACTAAAGGAGCGGTCCACACTAACTCATATGCTACCCTCCATTAGCCTATTGAAAGACAAAGTAATCACTTCATTATTTAAATCATGAGGGAGTGTAATATAGAATTTGCTCCCCCCAAGTGGTGAGACTTCCAAGGTCCTTCTGACAGATAATCAGAAATCTCTCCAATTTGTGGCAGCTCAAGCCTCCTACCCCAAGCAAAATGAAAGGCATCTAGCCAGGCTAGAAAAGAACCTTGCTGACCAAGCTTTGAATTTCCAAGTTTTGAATTCTAGTCTAGTTGTTCAGTCATTTTCCATTTTCCATTTTCTGACTGACTCTTTGCAATATCATTTGGGGCTTTCTTGGCAAAATCGATATTAAAAAATCCTCTTTCTGCAACTAAGAGGTTTCCTGGCTCAGACTCAATCCTCTGTGTTTATATTACACAAGCAATCAACTTTCTTTAATCACAAGTTTATTTAATATTGATGGAAATGACAAAGAAACAGATAAAGTACTACGGCTGAGCCTCTAAGCAGTCATACACAGCCTCTCACCCACTAGGTCATGGAAGAAGAGAAGGGAATAATGCTTTCCAGGGTCCTAGATGGAAAGAAACAGTGAAAACAAGGAAGAAGCCAGGGAATGTGCCTGGGGTTAAGCTGATCTCCTGGCCTTCACCTCACCTGCTGAGGTTTTCTTGGAAGCTACTCTCCTGCCTGTTTCAGACTTCCCTCTATAAATTTATATATATAAATTGCTCTGGCTCTTTGTCCAACCTTGGTTGACCTGTGTGGATATCAGGGCAGACCACTCAGGGCCAACTCCAGTTGTTCTGATCTATATTTGGCCACTGGACACAGATGACTCTAAAGGAAAAAGTGAGGCTGGTGACTTTGCACAGCCCTCTTTCACTCAAATCCAATTCACTTGCAAGTCATGCCCTCACCTCCCTGATGTCATGATCCACTTGGAGGAATGGAGGACAACAAGAATAACTGAGGGACTAACAGTCAGTGGTCACCACCTACATAGCTCTCCTGGAAGTTCTAAGTTTCAAGGGCACAAATGACAAAAGCTGGAAGAATCCTTTTCTGGGCTGTGAAGAATAGAATGTCTGACAGGAAATACTTCCTAAGGACAAAGGAAGAAAAATTAATTCTAAGAATCTACACCCCCATTCTCCCATTGTCATATCAATCTGTTTCCTCTTCTTAGAAACTTCCAAGGAGAAGGGGGGATGCAGGGGAAGAAAAACCTACATTATTCCTCTTACTATTTACCCCCTTGAATCAACATTATCATTCTCCTCCCCAGGCTCTAGGGGGAAAACAATTATAACTCTAGCTTTAAAATTTTACATTTGCATTAAAGTCCATCAGAAACACAGTGTTTTTTTTCCCCCTGTGGCAATTGGGGTTAAATGATTTGTCCAGGGTCACACAGCTAGGCAGAAACACCATTATTAATGTACAAGCATTTCTTTGGAGAGTTATTCTGGCTTGTTGCTAATCAAATCTCTCCAATTTGAGCAAATTTTAATTCACATTTTATATTAATTATTAAAAGATGAAAAACTATTGCAGTAGCTAAAAAACAAAGGTACATAATTTTCACTTGTAGCTTTGAATAAAGCTAACAAGGTAATGTGGGCACACCCCTTAGAGAAGATCTGATCTGTCAAAAAACAAAGATTCTTCTCTTTTGATCTGTTGAAAGATTTTGACTTCTCAGGGAATTAAACAGACTCTGAGATTTTAGATTAGATGATCAGCAATTCAATGAAGTCTAGGGAAGACCTGAGGACGTTTAAAAAACACAAACAACTAATTTTTAATTTTTGCAACACAAGAAAAGCCTTCATGTTATGTGTCTCTCTCCTCAATCCCTCTCCCTTTCCCTTGTGCTTTTTTGAGGAAAAATATTTTACTTCTTTACATTGTATACAAGGTACATTATATTAGTTGGTTACATATCAAAACTAGGATTTTTGCATTTTACTTTAAGATAGGAGGTATAATAAAACAAAGAGGTGAAGATGAGAACATTTCTGATTCTTATTGCAATATACCAAGTGGCGCAATAGGGTTGAAGCATTATGTTAATAAGTTAAGGCAAGGGTGGACTATGTTTGCAAATGTTTAAGAGCCAGTTCTCAAAAAATGTACCCTTGTACATTTTAAAGTTTAATCTTTCTTATTAAGATTTTCTCCATCATTTTTCTTAAGTCCAAACAGTCAATAAACAATAAATGAAGCCTTGATTTGTAACATTGCTGATTTTTGCTTATGCTAAAAATTTAACAACTTTCTCCATGCTATCAACTTGCTCCAGCATATTCTTACAGGTTATATAAGTGAAGATGGAAAAAGAAGTTATATTTCAGTGGAAACAAAGGCCAACTTTTCAAACATATTTGACTCCTTAATTACAAACTCAGAAGGCTACTTAAGATCAGTAAGGTTGTCTGGGATTGAGATGGAATAATTATAAAATAGATATTTTTAGTTCTTTATATGGATAGTTCTAATGCAGTTATATTTGACCCGAAATAACTCTTAACTAGAGATTATACTTACTTTTTTTCGTTCAACTCAACAAGTTTTATCAAGTTCAGTAATTAGATGCCTGTCTACTTAACAATATTTTTAACTAGATCATAGTGAAGGCCAGAAAGTCCACATCAAATAACTAGTGTTATTCCAGAAGAATTTATAATAATTACTTTATAGCAATCAACTAAACTTTCTCAGGGACTTTGTCTCCCATGTCACAGAGGATTGCCCATTCCACAGGCCTTCATATCTATAAATTGACAGATATTTTTAAAAATATCATTAAGGAAGCTGAATTGTGAGCAGCTGCTCTCTCATCTTGAGAACCTCTAGGCCTGACTCCATGGCTATAGATCAGAAAGGATTTCTGATTTGCGCTATAAACTAATGTCTAATGTTAGTGAATGAGGTCATCATGCTTAACCCAAAACTGATCACTCCCCAAATCCTGGACTTTAGAGCATGCACTGTCCTGTTGAATTCCTGCTCAACAATCTCACCTGTCAGTGAGAGGCAGAGCATGTTTGTATGACTACCTAGTGCAGACATTATTTGGAGCTCTCTCAAATCTACCTAGAACTCATTTGGGCTCTTGTTCTTGGTAAGCTTGGTTAGTAGCTTGTTCCAATTATCTCAACTAGTTTATTCTAGACGGACACTGTTATGGTCTGTCTTCCAAAGGCATCTATTAGATCTAGGTTAACTCCTCCAGGAAATAAGTAAGTGCTCACAGGTGCTAGTCAGGGATCTAAATTATCCCTGACAATCAGATATCTCCACCCTTGGTACAAAGAGAGGATTGGGAAGAAATACAAAAAGCTGTCACAAGAAGGGTAAGTTTTTATGATTTTTAGTGAAGCCTTTATAAATACCTTATATCCCATTTTTAAATCTGTAACAATACAGTAATATTGTCCCACCCCACTCAGAGCACCAGCACCAGTTATCACATGTCTTCCAGTGGTATTCTAAGCCAATTCACATTAGCTCTCCAGAATTGATCTCTAAATTTTCAGTGTGAGCATTTACACCTTGGAAATTGACAAACACTGCAAATCCATCCAGCCTTAATTTATTGCTTGGTTGATTGTCTAGACTTAAGAATGTGATGGAGAAAATTTCAATAATGAAGATTAAACTTAAAAAGTGTATTGTGTGCACATTTTTTTCTTGAGTCCCCATTGCTAAGCATTTATTAACACAACCCTGGCTATATCCATTTCCTTTAAAATGCAATGATATCATAAAGAACAGCATCATTGAAAGCAATTTGTACATCAATATTCCAGATCTATTTTGATACTAGACTATATGTCTATTGACTAATTTCTTAAAAACCATATTTGTGCCACATTGTGTGGATTATGAAGTTAGATAGATGTGATAATTTAGACCATTCTTCCTTTGAGTTCAGAACAACTTCCTCTCTGGAGGAAAGAGTGAGAGATCTCAGTGAGAGATAAGTGGATATATTTGGTTGTTGGCAGAAACCTTAAGGGCTTCTTTATCAGATAGCTACAGAGGTAGTGAGTTGTGAGCTGCACTCTAAGGGCAGCCAGCTGCTCCAAAACCTAAAATCTCCTTTGTGATTTCCTTGACAAAGACAGTTCTCTAGCCAGGGCTTCTTAAACTTTTTCCACTCAAGATCCCTTTTGGCCTGAGAAATTTTTACATGATGCTTGGGTATATAGATATATAAAAGAGGTATACGAATCAAACACTTATAATAATAAATCATAACCCCCCCATGTTCAGTTACAAGACTCCATGGGGTCACAACCCACCGTTTAAGAAGCTGGGCTCTAAACTAACCACAAGGCTCACTACATGGTCTTTGTTTCCTGGACGAGGCGGATTTGACTGAATGACACAAGATCTTCACTCTCAAGTGGCTAGTTCTTTTCTTTGGGCACTACTACTAACAGCTAATATTTTTATAATACCTACTTTGTGCCAGACACTTTATAAAAATTATGTCATTCCACCCTTACAACTATCCTGAGAGGTAGGTGCCATTATGACTCCAATTTTACAGATGATAGAAATGAGACTAAATGACTTTCCCAGAGTCACATATTTAGTAAGCATTTGAAGCTGGATTTGAACTCAGGTCTTCTTGACTCTAAATCTAGCACTCTCTCCTCTAGGCTACCTCACTACCCTAGCCTTCAAACTCTCTGGGGGCAGAAGTTCTTTTACACTGGGATTTAGTTACCCAGAATGAAAGGCCTTGGCATTTAGCAGCACTATCAGTGATTTATAGTATAGGGTTACATCTTTCAGCAGTTTCTTTGTAACTACATGGAGTCTTTTAGCAGGATAGATTTCAACCCATATCCAAATCATATGATATCAACACAATATTAATAATAACAAATTTAACAGTTTTAATAAAATCAATTTATGTTAACAAAGGTTAGTACATGGCTGTCTTGGTTTTGATTGATTTCCCAATGTACCTAGCAGGTGGAGCAAATGGGAAAATATTGTTGGACTATTGAAGGAAAATTGAGAGTTCATCAATCAATATGAGTTACAAATTGAGAGCAAATCATTCCACTTCTCCTTTGCTCATGTGAATTACTCCATGAAACATGTAAGAAAGATGAAGAAGGATCATTCATCTTCACTCTGACTAGGTGACTGAGGGGTGCCACAGGGGACCTGGGTACAGAAAATGTCCAGCCAGCCTCTGTCTGATCCTGTAGTGGGCAATTCATTGTCTGATTAATGAAAGCTAAGAAAAAGTAAGAAAAAGTGATACCTCAAAGGCTGAAGCCCTTGTGGGGAATCTGCCAAACTTTTTCATCTTGAACAGTTTGGTGAGCAGTGTACTCAACAGTAGTTGCTTCAGTAGGCAATGGTAAAGCATCTTGCAGGGCAGCTGCATAGAGATGATTTTTTTATTTGGCCTCTTCTGGCTCTGAGGAAGTATTTCTAGTACCACAGCTGGCTGCAATAAGGAGGAGTGTGTGTGGGAGGGGTTGGGGGGGAAGAGAGAGAGAGAGAGAGAGAGAGAGAGAGAGAGAGAGAGAGAGAGAGAGAGAGAGAGAGAGAGAGACAGAGACAGAGAGAGAGAGACAGAGACACAGAGACAGAGACAGAGAGACAGAGACACAGAGACACAGAGAGAGAGAGAGACAGAGAGAGAGACAGAGACAGAGAGAGAGAGACACAGAGAGAGAGAGACAGAGAGACAGAGAGAGAGAGAGAGACAGAGAGAGACACAGACACATCCTTGTTCCTTTCTTTCCTGATGGAAAACCTTATGGCTGCTTCTATTATAACAGCAACATTCCATATTTGATTAGTCAGGTGTTTAGAAGATATCCTTTGGTCTTTAGCAGAAAGGAAGCCACAGAGTGGGACACAGGGACTGAAGAGGGTATGGAGAACTCTGATATTGTAACCAAAGTAGCAGCCACAGTTGGGGCAAGTAGGTGACACAGTGGATAGACTGCTAGGCTTGAAGTCAGGAAGAACTGAGTTCAAATCTCAGACTCTTACTATCTGTGTGACCCAGGACAAGTCACTTAACATTGTTTTCTTCTGTTTCTTCTTCAGTAAAAAATGAGCTGGACAAGGAAATGGTGAGCCAGCCTAGCATCTTTGCCAAGAAAATTGAATCAGAGGACTGAAGTTCAAATTATGCCTGTGATGTTTACTAACTGTATGACTATAGGCAAATCATGGGGCCTCGGTTGTTTTAATTGTTTAAAAAAAAAAAAAGGAGTTTGAATAGATGTTCTCTGAATTTCCTCCCTTGTCCAGATTTATAATACTATGAGAAGTCTAAATTCAATAAACATTAAAATAAACATCCCCTTCTAAGTCAAAATACCAGCAAATAATTGAAATCTGGCACTTGCCTAGCTTCCCTCAGCGTCATGAATTAGTGGTCATGCAGGAAGGTTGGGGGCAGGCGGGGGAAATCATAGGACCATTTTATTAAAAGCAAGCGCAGTCATGGTTTTTAAACAGGCTGCCTATTTCCCATGCTCATGTTATATCCAGCCAAGACATGTCTTTTAGAAGGACCTTTTATTAAACTGATGTCCTGACAACGCCCCTCCCACTTTATTCCTGAGAAACCAAACTTCCTAATCTAGCAGACAGGCTCACTGAGAATCTGGCAAAGTCCCAGCCTGGTTCATTAACAAGATAAGGGTTTGAGGAATTAGGGAGAGATGTCAGTGAGTGACAGGGTACTTTTTGCCACTTTTTGCTCTGTGATATCCACCCACAGTAAAGCCATAGACCAAAGAATTTTATATGAATGGGCACCATAAAACAAAATATGTGTGTATGTGTGTGTGTGTGTGTGTGTGTGTGTGTGTGTGTGTACATGTGTACAGGGGTAGACAGGAAGACTTTTAGCTGGGACTTCAGCACTCCCCAAAAAGGTGCTTTCCCATCCCCCAGTGCCCTAAGTAAAGGTATACATGTAGCCTAAAAAATACTTTGCATAGTACTTTTTATCTTTTAAAGTACTTTTACACATACATTATCTCATTTGATTTTTACAAAATCATAGGTAGGCAGGGCAAGAATTAATGTTTCCACTTCAGAGATGAGGAAATGGAGGACCAGAGAATTTAAATGTCATGCTGAAAGAACAATTTTATTGGTAATAAATCATAATTTTGTGACCCCCTATTCAATTTTGAGGAGCCATATGGGGTCATGAACCACAGTTTAAGAAGCTGGGGATAGAGTGCTGGCCCTAGTGTCCAAGTGGGCTAAAGAAATTTTTGGTTTATTGCAAAAGCTTTTGATTACTGTTCCCATTCAAAGGAGAACTGCTATAGAGGAAGACACATTTTCCTGAGTTCAAATCTGATCTCAGGCACTTCCTCCAGGCCCAACATTTCTCTATTCACTGAGTCATCTAACTCCTAGATGAAACAGGTGAGATGACATTCTCAAGATCTCATGTGTCTGAGGTTGGATTTGAACACTGGTCTTACTGGAGTCTTACTGACTCCAATCTCAGAGCTCTGTGCACTTTGGCTCCACCTAGCAACTTGTAAGTGATAAAGTCAAAATAGAGATCCAGATTTTCTTAGATGAAGTCCTAAATTCTTTCCATTCCAAAAGGAAAAAAATTTTAAAAATGCCTTTAAGAGCATCTATAGGTAAGCCCACCAATGGACTCCAGGCCAAGTCCCATTTGGTCATTGAATGCTGATTGACTCAGAATGTAAATAGTAATCATTTCTGTTTTGGCCAGAAACCCTGAGGATATTCCTTTCCCAGACTGATTGATTGATTGCTTATTTAGATTTTTTTGACTAAAAGAGGAAATTCTTTGCCTTGATTGCTACCTACCTTCAATCACTGATCTATATCTTGCCACTGGACCCAAATGGTCCTGGAGGGGAAAGTGAGGCCGGTGACCTTCCACAGCCCGCCTTCACCTAAAGCCGATTCACTTGCATGTCATGGCATCTCCTCCCTGATGTCACGATTCTCTTCGAGAATGAAAGAGAAACAACAGCATTTTTTCTACTCTACTGAATTGCTTCATTAGACAAGACTGAGGGCTCCCTCCAGAAGTTTTACTCCAATAGTTGCTATAGTGGGTAGTATATAGGAAGACACACTAGCCTCAGATATTTACTAACTGTGTGAGCCTGGGCAAGTCATTTAATCTCTGTCCGCCTCAGTTGCTTTGTTTGCAAAATGGGGACAATAATAGTACTTATCTCATAGATCAAATAAGGTAATATCTATATACAGCACTTTATAAATCTTAAAGTGCTACATAAATGCCAGTTATTATTATTGTTATTGGGTATTCTAACATATTACTCATTTAGAGGCTGCTATAATTGAGATTCCTCTCAAACTAGAATCAGAATATCCTTCAAGTATGAAGCAAGCCAGAGCACCTGTCCTTAGCAGCTGGGTTCTAGCAATGGCGCCTAAGAAGAATAAAGAATCATCAGTCAGCAGCTGAAGAATTATTGACTGGAGAAGCCCATCAGTTGCGTGTGTCACAGGTCCTATTTTTACCCTGGCCAGTTGCTGTTGGCAAGACAGAGGTGAGGGGAGACATGCTTGGGAGTTTTGCTGTTGGTTTCAGGGAGGCCCAAAGTTCTATACTGAATGTATTTTTTGATCCAGTAATACTATTACTAGGCATATATCCCAAGAAGGTAAAAGGCAGATGGAGGGAAATAGCCTTCCCATGCAAAAATCCGTACAGCAACACTTTCTGTAGTAGCAAAAAACTGGAAATGGTGTAGATGCTCATTAATTGGGGCAAATGGACAAATTATGGTATGGAAAAAATTGTGCACTGTCTCATCATAAAAGACATGAAGAATTCCAAGAAACTAAGGAAGATTTACAGGACACAGAATAAAATAAACAGAGATAGGAGAGCAATTTATATGACGCAAAATACTGTGGACTTTGAAAGATATCAGAACTCTGGTCAGTGAAGTGATTAATCAATCATGGTCTCAGAAGAATGGCAGTGAAACCTGCCCCCCACCTCGCAATAAATGATAGTGGACTAGAGTTGACAGTGAATGTTCCTCTTCAGATACAGTCTATGTGTTGATTTGGTTTATGCCTGTTTTGTTATAAGGAAGGACTCTTTGTGAAGGAAGAGGGAATAGCAGTCCCTGAAAAGAGTTTTTTAAAAGAGAAAAGAGAATCAATAAAACATACTTTTAAAAGAGTATACTATCTTTAGAAGAATTGCATATGTTTAAATTATATCAGATTGCTTGCCGTCTTGGAGGGGGAAAAAATTTGGAACACAACGTTTTGCAAAGGTGAATGTTGAGAGCTATCTTTTCATGTATTTGGAAAAAAAATACTATTAAAAAGATATAGGTAGATTGTATCTAGGTTATATTGTAACATGTAAAATGTATGGGATTGCCTGTCATCAAGGGGAGGGAGTAGAAGGAGGGAGGGGATAATTTGGAAAAATGAATACAAGGGATAATATTATAAAAAAATTACTCATGCATATATACTGTGAAAAAATTTATAAATAAAATTAAAACAAAACAAAACATATAGTTAGGATGGGGGTGTCAACCAAGGAAAACAAGGTTAAGTGACACAAATAGTGTCTTGAACCAGATTTGAACTCAGAGAATTGAGTCTTCTTGATTCCACATTGGATACTCTATCCACTGTACTAATTACCTGCTTTTATGTTTAGTTTAGGGGATATGATCAAATTCAATCATTATTGGGGGGAAGGAAGAGCCCAAGCTTTGGCTTCCTTTTCACTAAGTACCATTTTTACAATAAGCACACATAGTGAACCCATTTGTCCAAATTGTAGCAAAACAGAAATCAGAGGATGTATACGTAGGAGAATGTACAAAAAAACAATAAAGAATAAAGCAACATTGGGAGTGAGGTAACTCAGCTTAACCAGATGAGCAAGAGTCCTCTAACTCACTCAGGAAAACCCCATACAGTCTCTAGTGTAGCAAGTTGGGGATAGGGTCATAATGAAGACTACCAGCTCCTCTCATCCTGATTTTTCCCAGAGTCTTTCCCTTCAGCAGCCAAAATGGGACTGATTTTTTCCATCTACCTTCTTGAAGCTGGAAGGAGCACCTAAAGTAACTTGAAACTACAAGGTCTGAAGAATGAAGAGAAAGATGGAAAAGAATGGAATTTGCCAACTCCACCTCATCCTTCACACATGGCAGGACATTCATGTCTACCAATAAGGAAAGAATTCCATACCGAGGGGCTTTAAGACTGGGGTTACACAACAATTTTTAAGAGGAAAAAGATACAAATTCAGCAAATAATGTTCCATACCACGGACCCCTTCCCTCCTCACCTACCTCTGCAAAAGAGTGGGGAGAGTTGTTTGCTCATATTGGTATTTAGGGGCCAAGTTTGAGCTTTGTAATTTTGCAATATTCTTTTGGGAGAAATTGTTGTGAGCATTGTTTTTTGCCTCTGCTTACTTCACTCTGCATCATTTCATGTAGAACTTTCCATACTTTTCTGTATTAATCACAATCATCAATTTCTTACAGCACAATAATATTCCATTCCATTTATGTACCTCAATTTGGATAGACATTCACTTTGTTTCCAATTCTTTGCTACCACACAAAGTGTTGCTAAAAATATTTTTGTCTACATGGAACTTTTCTTTTTTTCAGTGACATTGTTGGGATATATGTCTAACAATAGAATCTTTATGCTAAAGGGTTTGGACATTTTAGCAAAACAGTTATAGTAATTCATAATTCTACCAACAGCATATTTACATACTTCACAAACACTTTATATGTCTTACTACACACTCTCCAACTTTAACTACCCCCATCTTTTGTCATCTTTAATTTATCTGGGTATGAAATGAAACCTCAGTTGTTTTTTATTTGTATTTCTCTTATCACTAATGACTTGATGCACTCTTTCATCTCATTGTTAATAGTTTGAGATTTTTTTTTGAAGGCTGTCTGTTCATTGGGGGATGACTTTTGATGTTATATATTTCTGCTAGTTGTCAATGTATCTGAGACTCAGCTTCCTAAACTTTGTTTCGCGATCCCATAAAGTGTCTCATAACTGAATGTGGAGGTTGTGAAATTATGATTTATTATCAGTAAATGTTTGATTTTATGTATGTCTTCATACCTATAATCGGGGTCATGCAAAAATTTCTCAGGTGAAAAGGAGTAGGAAGTGGAAAAAGTTTAAGGAACCCTGATCTAAGATACCAAAACCTTTCTGGAGAAATATAATACAAAAATTTGCTCCCATTTAATCTCTTCCCTTCTAATCTTAGATGCATTAATTTGGTTTGTGCAAAAGTCTTTCAATTCTAAATAATAAAAATTACCCATTTTATATTCTGTAATTGTTTCTATCCTTGTTGGCTAAAAAGTCATCTACTTATAGCAATAATTGATATGTGTCTACTTCTCTTTTGATTTTTTTAATGGCATGATATTTAATAATTGGGTTGCATAATCATTTTTAATCGATTGTAGAACAATGATGTAAGATATTGTCCTGAGACTAATTTCTTCTAGTCAGCTTTCTAGTTTTCTTAGCAATGCTTATCTTCTTAGTAATTCCTATCTAATTTATGTTTCAGGGTTTATGAAACACTGGGTTGAGTTATGTTATTTCTAAGTTTCCATTTTCTAGTCTAAAAATCTTCTAATTTTTAGCCAAGAAGACAAAATGGTTTTGATAATAATTGAGATCAAAAAGTGTGATTCCCATTTCATTTCTCCCACTTTTCATTATTTCTTATATCATTAAATTATTTTTATTTTTTTATTTATTTAATTTTAAACTTAAATACAGAATAAGAAAAGGGAAAAAAATTCCATGTGAAAGTTAGAACATAAGAGAGGATTCAAAATCTAAAGAAATGAATTTCCATTTCAAGAAAGCTCTATATAATACATGCATCCAGAGCTGTCCATCTTTTCTTTGCTGCCTTGTAGGTTTTCTTTTATTCTCTGCTATATACTTTTAATTTTATTTTCCCCCTTTAAACACATACACACACGAATAACTACCATCATACTCAGCTCAGTCCAAATTTTTCTTTCAAATTACCCAAATAAAAATAATAGCCATAAAAGGACTGACAATATTTTCACATGTAAGAAGTAAATGATGACCTTATCGATTCCCTTATAATTAGTTTTTATTATTTACTTACTGTTTATCTTAATGTTCTATATTGAACTTTCCCTTAAGTTCTGCTGTTTTTGTCACAAATATTTGAAAGCCTTCCAGTTCATTAAATGTCTTCTTTCTTTCTTTTTTTTTTTTTTTTCATTCAGGAGTATACTTTAACTTTGCTGGGTAAGTTACCCTTGGTGGTAAAGCTCTTTTGTTCTACAAAATATAGTATTCCAAGAGCCACAGTCCTTCAGTGCACTAGCTGAAAGGTTTCATGATATTTAAATAGGTATTTTTTCTTGTTGCTTCCAATATTTTCTTCTTAACCTGGGAGCTTTGAAACTTGGCTATGATATTTCTTTAAGTTTTCCTCCTGTGATTTCTTTCAGGTAGTGATCAATGAATTTTTTTTCTATTTCTGCTTTGTCTTCTTGTTCTAGAACTTCAGGGTAATTTTCCTTGATAATTTCTTGTAACATTGTATCAAAGTTCTTTTCTCAAAATCATAATTTTTAGGTAGTCCAATTATTCTAATATTATTTCTCCTCAATCTCTGAAAAGATCAGTTCTTTTTCTGATATGTTTCACATTCTCCTATATTTTTTCATTCTTTCGATTTTGTCTTATTTCTTTGTCTTAGAATGTTATCAACTTCCCTTTGTCCAATTCTAATTTTCTTTTATTATTTTTAATAGTATTTTATTTTTCCCCAATTATGTCAAGATAATTTTTATCATTCACTTTTACAAGATTTGGAATTCCAAGTTTTTGTCTTTTCTTTCCTCCCCTCCCCTTTTCTGACAATGGTAGGCAAGTTGATATAGATTACATATGTGAATTCTTATAAAACTTATTTGCATATTCGTCCCAGTTCTGAAAGCAGAAAGAGATCAAAGGGGAAAAAAACTAACAAAAAATAAGAGTGAAAAAATAGGTTTCAGTCTTCAGTCATTCCATCAGTTCTTTATCTGAATATGGATAGCATTTTCCTTTGTGTGTTCTTTAAACTTGTCTTGGGCCAAATCTAATTTTCAAGGAATTATTTTCTTCCTTAAGTTTTTGGTTTTCTATTTCAAGATAGTTGACTTTCTTTTCATAATTTTCTTGATTGTCTTGGATTGCTCTTAAATTTTTTTTCCCCTATTGATCTCTCTTATTTGATTTTTAAAGTTCTTTTTAAAGTTCTGAGAAATCTTTTTGTGCTTGGCAGCATTTGATGTTTCATGCTGAAAAAGGAGTAACTGTTTTTTAGTTCTATTATTTTCCTCTGATTATGAGCTATGATCTTCTCTAGCCCCATAGTAACTACCTACAATTAAGTTCTTTCTCTTTTGCTTGTTCATTTTTATTTTTGTTTTATTTTATTTTTAGCAACTATTGATGTGATCAAATTCTAATCCTGAGGTATGGGAAATTATGCCCCAAGCTTCAGATACTTCTTACAGTTATTTTCTGAGTTTTACTTGGGGCTCAATCTTAGGGAGTCAATTTCTAAACTATATAGCTGGAGTACCAAGTCACACTGTGCTGTAAAAGATCTTACTCCCTGTGTTCCCTCCCATGGTTGCAAACTACAGTTGTTTTCTTTTCTCTGGAACTGAAATCAGGGACTATGCTCACCTGCAAGTGCCCACAGCCAGCAAGGCCCCCTGCTTCTCTGTTATTATTCTTCCCAAGTGTGTGGCAGCCCAGGCCAGGACATATCTCTTCAGCATAGTTGTGCTTGACATCCCCTGATAGTGGAAAATCCTTCATTTTTGTTCTTGTTTTGCCATCAGATCCTGACATTGTCTGAGAGATGAAAATTTCTAAGTTTGAAGTTGCCTCTTACCCCATCTGCAAGCAGGGCTGTTTGTTTGTTGATTCTACAGAGTTGGCTTGGAAATGTTTGCACTTCACTCAGTCTGAACATTTGTCCCATGAGGTTAGGTTTTTCCTGGCATCTTCTTAGGTTATCTTAGGACATGTGTAGGGAACGTTTTAGTGACAAGGACCATTTGAATATAACATTATTCAAAGGCTATGCAAAATTATCAATTTATAGAACTCAAGTAGCAAAAGATTATTGTACTTAGATTTCAGTTCATCAATCTCTGATGTTGCCTTAGCAAAGTATTTCATGGACCTCATATGGCCTGCTGGCTGGACATTCTCCATCCCTGACTTAGGAGAACAATCGCTTTACTCTAACTTTTATTTATTTCTGCTGCTCTACATTCCCTTTGAGGAGATGTTCTTTCTTTTTCTGTGAAGAAATATGGAAAACCAAAAGTTTCCTGATCTACTCCTCCACCTTCCCAGAATCCTCTGCCATTACATTATTTTAAAGGCTGTTTTGTTCATTGCTGTTTCCTTCTAAACCTCCTTCTGTTCATTACTGTGTTGTTTTTTTATGACTTAATTACCCGCTTTTCTTTTGGGGGAGGCAAAACTATTTCCAAATAGTTTTTGCAACTCCCAACTCCTTACTTCCAAATTGAGAAATAGGAAAGGAAAAATAAAACCTTTATAACAAATATGCGTAGTCAAACAAAACAAATTTATGCATTGGCCATTCTCCAAAATACATCTGTTATTCTGCATCTTAAGATTCTCACCTCTCTGTCAGGAGGTGGATTGCTTGCTTATGCGTCCTCTGTAGTGGTGCTTGGTCACGTCACAGATCAGATTGCTTAAGTCTGAAACAGAGAAACAAAGCACTTTGCTCTAAGTCAAGAGGTATCAAATGAAGCTGCCACACTCCCAGTGGTTCTTGAACCAGATTAAAATGTATTTGGGAAATCTTAGCAGAATTGGTAAAAATACACTATAACATAGATCATGTCGATATGTGATTTTCTAAGTCAATATGTGACCCACAGGGATTCTTATGTGTGGGTTAGTAGTCCTGTTTCAGTGTATCAATACTGTACTGTATCAATAAATCCTTTTTATAATACATCTATGTTACATATGTTCATAACATATATTACTAGCACATATATGTATATGTATTTATAACATACATTATCAATAATTTATAAGTTAATAACATTCATTATCAGTAAATCTTTTAATTGGTTAATGAAGCCAACTAATTGATTATAAATGTAGAACAACTGATAGGAGATCATGATTTTTTTTTTTTTTTTTTTTTTGAGGCTGGGGTTAAGTGACTTGCCCAGGGTCGCACAGCTAGGAAGTGCTAAGTGTCTGAGACCAGATTTGAACTCGGGTCCTCCTGAATTTAAGGGTGGTCCTCTATCCACTGCGCCACCTAGCTGCCCCCCTGGAAATCATGATTAAAAGTATTTTTGAGCAGGAGCCTTAATCAATCCTCTCAATACCCAAGATCTTGGATAAGAGTAACATTTAGATGTTACAGATTTATAGCTATACTGACATCTTATACCCCTACTAGACTGTAAGTTCCTTGAGGATGTGTCTCATCTAAATTATTTAAGGTCTTCAAAACCAACACAGTTTTTGCATACAATAGAGGCTTAATAAATGTGTGGTTCTAAGTTGTTGTATTATCTTTATTTATATGTGCATAATATCCTCCCCTACTATATTTTGAGTTCTTCCAGGTCAGGGACTGTACCGTTCATCAATTAAGCAATCAATTAATGAGTTAATTAGTTTAATTAATTAATTAATTTGCTGAGGCAATTGGGGTTAAGTGACAGCTAGGAAGTATTAAGTGTCTGGGGCTGGATTTGAACTCAGATTCTTCTGACTTCAGGCTCGTGCTCTATCCATGGTGCCATCTAGCTGCCCCGACTGTATCATTCATGAAGGGACAGAGTGTTTAACAATGTGCACTATCTCTTAGAGGCAGGAAAGATGAATTCAACTCCAGGTCCTGATCCTTTCTACTTTTGCAATATTTGGTACCTCTCTGAGTCTTAGTTTAACTTATTTAAAAAACAATATTGTTGTGAGGAAAGCATTTTGTAAACCTTAAAATGCTAGATAAATATGAGTTATTATTATCTTTATATCAGATGTAGCTTTAGGGACAGAGAGATGAAGGAAAATTCTCAGAGGCATCCTATTTATGACCATTCAAAATAAGACTTTCTGTAGGACAGTCCAGAACAGCAACAGAGAGACAAAAACTTCCTGAGGTTATTGGGCTTTCTGTCCTTCAGAATTCTTGGCTCTTCCCTTCAGGAAGTAGGCAAGCATGTGGGGGATTAGTGGTACCAAGGCTGCCATTGTCTAGACTTGGTCCCTGCATGTATGAGCTTCCTGCTTTATTTGCCCTACATGACCTCTAGGAGTCTTGAGTCATTTTCCAAATGCAGTTGCTGAATCAGCACTGAGCTGTTGACTTACAAGGGAATGTTTTCTTTGGTGTCTGGGTACTACCACCAAAAGTCTTATCTCCTGTCATGGGGAGTGCTTTATAGAACCGGAAGTAGAGGATTTGAATTTGAATCTCATATCTATTAATAACCTATATGCCCCTGAATAAATTATTTCTCTCTCATTGCCCCTATTTATAATTTTTTTAAGTTATCTATTATCTTAAGTTTCTAGAATGAAAAAGCATTTTCATAATTGTACAATAAAAAAAGATGAAACTGCTTAGAAGAGCTATTCTATTATAGTTGATCATTGCACAATCTTGCTGTTACTGTGTACAATGTTCTCCTGGTTCTCCTCACTTCATTCAATATCAGTTCATGTAAGTCTTTTCAGGCTTTTCTGAAATTTTTGTTTCTTACAGAAAAATAATATTCCATTACATTTATATACCACAACATATTCAGCCATCCCCCAATTAATGAGCATTACCTTATTTTCCAATTCCTTGTCAACACAAAAAGAGCTGCTACAAATATTTTTGCAAATGTGGATCCCTTTCTCTTTTTTATGATCTCTTTGGGATACAGACTCAGTAATGGCGCTGCTGAATCAAAGGATATAGAACTATATACATTTTTAAAGCTCAGGTCATAAAGTAACATGTCATGCCTTTGCTCAGGAATTTTCTGTAACTATTCCACTTTTCTGGAATGCATTTTATCTTCACCTTCATCTCTTGTTATCCCTAATACTGGTCAGTGCTCCGCTCAGGGGCCACCTTTTCCTCGAGATCTCTTGATTCTCCCAGAATTTTATATTATATTTTGTTTTGACTTATCTATAGGTGTAATGCTTTCTCCTTCCTACATTTCACCAGAGTGTAAGTTTCTTGACTTGATATATTACTTTGTTTTTGCCTTTGTATCCCTAGCACCTGGTCCAGGGCCTTGCATATAAATGGTGTTTAATAAAGATTTGTTGAAATCATCCCAAAGGACTCATGATAAAGCATATTATCTGCCTCTAGAGAAAGAACTGAAATTGTTTGAATACAGATGGAAGCATGCTACTTATCACTTTCATTCATTTTGTTTTGTTTTATTGGAGTCTTCTGGTAAAAAGTGCTTTATATAATAGCACATGTATGACCTATATCTGATTGTTTACCATCTCAAGGAAAGGCAATAGAGGAAGAGAGGGAAGGAGGAATAGAATTTGGAACAAAAACTTTAAATAAAAATGTTTTAAAATTTAAAAAAAATACTCATTGAAGAGGCAGCTAGATGGTCAGTGGATAGAGCACCAGCCTTGAATTCAGGAGGACCTGAGTTCAAATCTGACCTTAGACACTTAACACTTCCTAGCTTTGTAACCCTGGGCTAGTCACTTAACCCTAATTGCCTCAGCCAAAAAAAAATACTCATTTAATGAATGAGAAATCATATAATGCCCCCTTGGTCCTCAATGTGATAAGGGAGAGGCAAACATTATTAGTATTTTTTTAAATTAAAAAGCCTTCTCTTTTTATTTTTTAAAAGCTTTTTATTTTCAAAAAATATGTATGGATAATTTTTCAACATTGACTTTTGAATAGCCTTGTGTTTCAGATTTTTCCCATTCTTGCCCCCATTCCTTCTCCTCGATGGCAACCAATCTAATATATATTATATAGAACATCATTGTTTTGTTGAAGAGGAAAGACAAGCCCAGATAAACTAAATCAGGGCTCTTTAAACTTTTTCCATCAGTGACCCCTTTTTGCCCAAGAAAATTTTACGTGACCTCATGTATATGAAATAGATCTGCAAATCAAACATTTGCTGATAATAAATCATAATTTCATGACCTCCATATGGGATCACGGATCTCAGTCTAAGAAGCTGGAGCTAAAATGACTTCCTGAAAGCCTTACGGTTAGTAATAAAACTAAGAATGTTGGATTGGTTTGGGATCCCAGTCCTGTGTTCATTCTCTTCAATGTTAATTGCCCATGTTAGTAGATCCTTTGAATTAGCCTGGGAGAACATACCACTGATAATCTTTCTTGTGTTTGCTATTTTCCAAGGTCTGTTTGACTCAAGTGAGTCAAGGGCTCACAGCTTAAAATAGAATCAGGGAAAATCAGACCCAAAGAGCAAAAAGATCTTTGGCTTAGCCTTCACCTCAGCTAATGTTGCTCTGGTCTTTGCTGTCACAGCTCAGGAAATAACTCCCAATTAGAGCAGTTTCTGAAGTTTGAACAATTAATGGTAGAGGAAGGCTGTAAGCCTAACAACAGACATTTATGTAAAGCTTGGATCAGAGGCTCTTCCTGATGTGAAGGACATCTTTGGGGATTTCTAAATTTCTCCAGCTCATTAGCCCCCATTTGCATCATTTGGGAATGTGTCACTTGGGAATGTCCTTATATTGCTCTGTTTTAAGGGAGGGAAGAGGTGATCGGTCTCTTTACAAGCCACTAATTCACAAGTCATCTAACATGGAATATGTTTTATTTACCCAATGAAGGATGAAGAAAATCTCGCTCAGGCGCCCACAGAGGATTCAAGAGACACCTTTTCCTCTGATGGGCAGCTATCTTTCTCCATTGATCTTCATGCTCCTTACAACTTAAAATACCACTCATATGCTCCCCTCCCTCACCATCCTTCCTCCCTTCAAAGGGAAAGGAATTGGAGTTCACTAGAGAGCCAGAAAACTCTCCTGGTTGACAACTCCAGGGACCTGTATAGTACTGACCCATTTAGGACTTCTCAAGAGGGAAGGACTCAAGGTTAAATTCTCCATTTCAAGACTCTGCCTTTTTGTCCTTTATATGATTCTCCCTCTTGTCATAGCTCCTTGAGAGTTCCTCCTTCACCATCATCTCTTCTACCCGGGCTCTTTCCTGACTCATTGCTGTGTTGCCTTTGTGATGTGTCTTTTTTGTCAAATCCTTCTTTCCTTCCTCTCTCTTTCCCGCCCTCCTTTCATTCTTTCTTCCTTCCCTTTCTTCCTTTTTCCTTCTTCTTTTCTTCTCCCTTCCTTCTTTTCTTTCTCTTTCTCCCTTTCTTTCTCTCTTTCTCCCTTTCTTTCTTCTTTCCTTCCTTCCTTCCTTCCTTCCTTTCTTCCTTTCCCCCTCCCTTCCTTTATAAGATTTTGAGTTCCAAATTTTTCTCTGTCCTCTCTCAGATCCTCCTTCCCCAAGACAGCAAGCAGTATGATATAGGTTATACATGTACCATCATGCAAATATATTCTACATTAATCTTGTTGTAAAAGGAGAAACAGCAAAAGCAATAAATTATCTTCTTACCCTGCCTGTTGATCGATCCTGATTTCTTACAAAACAATAATATTCCATAACATTCATATACCATAATTTATTCATCCATTCTCCAAATTTATGGGCATCCACTCAGGTTCCAGTTTCTAGCCACTACAAGAAGGGCTGCCACAAACATTTTTGCTCATGTGGGTGCCTTTCCCTTCTTTAAGATCTCTTTGGGATATAAACCCAGTAGAAACACTGTTGGGTCAAAGGGTGTGCACAGTTTGATAACTTTTTGAGCATAGTTCCAAATTGCTCTCCAGAATGGTAGGATCATTTCACAATTCCATCAATAATACATTAGTGTCCCAGTTTTCCCACATCCCCTCCAACATTCATCATTTTTTTCTGTCATCTTAGCCAGTCTGACAGGTATGTAGTGATACCTCAGAGTTGCCTTATTTTGCATTTCTCTGATCAATAGTGATTTGGAGCACTTTTTCATATGACTAGAATGTATATCTATTTAAAGGTCATCTAATCTACCTCTTATTTACAAATAAGGTCTTGTCAGGTGAAGCTACTTGTCCAAGATAATACAAATAATTGGGAGCAAGTTAATGGCAAAGCTGAGACTAGAATTTAAATCTTGATTTCCTCTCTACTTCTCTTTCCATCCATTTCCATTAATTTTATAAGCACAGTGAAGTGTACATTACTGACTCTTCCCTTCCCAGAGGAAAGGGACTGTTGAACAATTTAGAGAGCTATAAAAATTTAAGGGCGTGGTCTTCTCCACCCACTCTAGTTATTTTTCCATGGCACAGGGTACAGGGCCCTCAACATCAGAAATCAGTCAAGGCCAATGACTCATTGATACTAATAACAGGACACTTAAATAGCTCTTTCAGGTTTAATTAATAACCAGCATTTCTATAGCACTTAAAAGTTTATCAATGTTTTATTCTCAGCAAGCCTGTGAGATAGATAGCATGAGGATCATTCTTCTCATTTTACAAATGAAAAAACTGAGTCTGACATGAAGTAAGTTACTCATTCATGGTTGAACCTGGTTCTCCTGGCTCCAAGTTCAGAACTCTTTCTGTTCTATCGAGCTGTTGTTGTTTAATCCTGTTTGGCTCTTTGTGACCATGTGAACCATAATATGCCAAGCCCTTCTAGCCTCCACTATTTCTAGAAGTCTATATAAGTTTATATTTGTTGTTTCCATGTTGCTCTCTCCATCTCATCTTCTGCCATCCCCTTTTCCTTTTGCCTTCAGTCTTTCCCAACATCAGAATCTTTCCCTATGAGTCCTGACTTCTTATTATGTGGCCAAAGTATTTAAACTTCAGCTTCTGTATTTGATTTTCCAGTGAATAGCCTGAATTAATTTCTTTAAGTATTGACCAATTTTATTTCCTTGTCATTGAATGGACTTTCAAAAGTCTTCTCCGGAGCCATAATTCAAAAGGGTGGATTCTATGGTGCTTTCTTACAGTTCAACTCTCACTTAGTTGATATGTTATTCAATAACCTCCTCAGCTTTCAGCCTCTTAGATCTGTTATTCCTTTACACCTGGACCAATTATTATTCCTTTGAACAGAGGTTTTGATTGAATGACTGCTTTAACCCTGTCTCTGTAAGCAAATGTTTATTTGACTTCAAAGAAGTTAACCTCTGTAGGAGGAGATTAGAATCACTGGCCGTCTTTTATAGATGAGAAAATGGAGAAAGGTATAGTAAAAGAAAAGGCTATATAAATATAGGTATATAATACTATATATATATATATAATAATATATAAATATATATATAGATATGTAAATAATAGTACAAGAAGCTTATTTAATTGAAGCTTATTTAACAACCCCCATCTCTGGGGCAGGTAGTTGATGCAGTGGACACAATGCCAGCTCTGGAGTCAGGAAGACTTGAGTTCAAATTCAGCGGCAGCCCTGATATTTACTAGCTGAGTGACCTAGGCAAGTCAGTTAACTCCTGATTGCCTTACTCCCCCCCCAAAAAAAAAAATCTCCCTCATTTTAAAAATGAGAAAACTGAAACCAAAAAGAGTGAAATAATTTACTGAATGTCATTTGGTAGCAAGTACTAGAGTCAGGCTTCAGACATAGGTCCTCTGATTCCAGATCCAGTGCCTTTTCCCATCTACTACACTGTCCAGCTGATAAATGGAGACTAAAGATCCAAAGAGTGCTGGCTGCTCATCTTTCAGAACTAATTCTCCTACCCTATAATCCAAGGACTTCAAAAAGAGAGCAAGGGCTGGATTAGCAGCGAGGTGAGCCCTGGACTTTGCTTCACAACAAACAGTCATGAGAATGATTGGGGCCAGCTGATGGGTAGGAAGTCCAAGGTGGCCCAGATAAAAAAATCAGATTCTCCAAGTTGGAAGGGACCTTAAGGTCATCTAGTTTAACATGTACCTGAAAGAAGCATCTATGTGGTGCAGTGGATAAGCACACTGGTCCTGGAGCTAGGAACACCTGAGTACAATTTGAAACTCAGATGTTTACTAGTATTTAACCTTAGACAAGTACTTAACATGTTTGTTTCAGTTTCCTGAACTATAAAATGGGGAAAATAATAGTGCCTCTATCTTAGGCTTGTCATGAGAATCAAATGAGATGATATTTATAAAATGTTTAGTAGAGTGTCTAACATATAATAGGTGCTTAATAAATATTTATTTTCTTCTTACTGTCAGCCATCCAGTTTCTACTTGTAGACCCAGACTCCTTAGTGGGGATAGAGTAATGGGGGGATGTGGGCAGAGAAGCCCCTCAAGAAGCAATTCATTCTACTTTTGGATAGTTCTATTTTTTTATAATAGCTTTTAATTTTTTCAAATACATGCAGATTGTTTTCAACATTCACCTTTGCAAAACCTTGTATTCTGAATTTTTCTCCCTGCTTTCCCCTATCCTCTTCTCCCCTAGACAGGAAGAAATCCAATATAGATTAAGCATGTGCAATTCTTCTAAACATATTTTCATATTCATCATACTGCCCAAGAAAAATCAGATCAAAAGGGGAAAAACATAAGAAATAAAAAAACAAACATGCAAATAACAACAAAAAGGTAAAAATGCTATCCTTTGATCAATATTTACTCTCCATAGTTCTCTCTCAGGATGCAGATGGCTCTTTCCATCCCAAATCTTTCCATAATGTTTTTGTTGTTGTGTACAATGATCTCTTGGTTCTGCTCACTTCACTTTGCATTAGTTCATTTAAGTCTTTCCAGGCTGAAATCAGCCTGGATTGCTCTAATTGTTAAATTAGCTTTGTGATTTGACACATTTTCTTTCTAACATCTGGGGACAAATAAGATAAAGAATGCATCATCCACATGAAAATCCTGCAAATATGCAAAAGCAGCTACTATTTTTCCTTCAGATCTTCTTTCTAGGCTATAATCCCAGTTTTTCCAAATATAGTAATAGTAAAAAGGAAAGATTGCTGACTCAGTCAAAGGATGTCAGTTCAAATTCTGCCTCTGATAATTAACTTTTTTACTTTGGGAAAGTCACTTGAATATATCTAGAATGTATCTTAGTTTCTCTGGCTGTAAAATGGGTTAGATAGCCTCTGTGATTCCAAATATTAATATAGGATATTTATGAATACCATGTGACAATTTCAAATATTGTTCAAGCTTCTCTGAAAACTCTCCAACTTTTCAAATCTTCCTAAAATGTGGTGTCCTAAACTGAATACAATCTTCTATGTGAGGTCTCATGTAAATGCCTCTTTTGATGCTACAATGCCTCTCAATATAGCCTAAGATCTCATTAGTTTTTTTGGTGGTAATATTATACTTTTATTAAATTTTTAGTACAACAAAACTGCCAGGGCCTTTTCAGTTGAACTGTCAGCTGGTGAGACATCTCTATATTTTGCTTGTGAAATTGATTTTTTAAACATAAATGTGAGGCTTATCATGTTTATCATCTATATTTACGTCATATGTCTGTTTGGAGCTTATTATATTATATAATGTGAAATTTTGGTTGAAACTCCATTTCTACCAAGCTGATTTCTAGTTTTCCCAGCAGTTCTATTTGAATATTGAATCCTTTGTCCTGTAATTATGTTCTTCAGTTTTATTGGAAATTATTCTATTAAGTCAATTTGCTTCAGCATGTCCTGTATTAAAGATATCTCATTGATCAACTTTTATTTATTTACTTATTTATAGCTAGCACTGAATAATTTTGATAATTACTACTTTGTAGCATAGCTTATTTCTGGTACTCTGATTCCCCCTTTCCTCTCTACTTCCTTTGAAAATATTGACCTTTTGTTTCTCCAGATAATTTTAAAAGTTATATTCTTCTAACTTTCTGAAGTAATTATTTGGTAGTTTGGCATGACACTGAGTGAGTAAATTAATTTTAAAAATATTGAAATATTTTTATATTGACACAGACCAACAATAAGCAATTAATATATCTAAAATACATAAAAATCTACTTTGTCTTTATAAACACTGTTTTGTAGTTGTATTCATAAAGTTTTCTGTGTATATTGGTACATGATCTCCTAAATATTTTATACATTCTGTACCTATTTTCAATGGCATTTCTCTTTATCTTTCTTCTGTTTGGGTTTTACTATATACAGAGAGGCTGATGGTTGATAGATGTATTTTGTATCCTGATACTTTGTGAAAGTTATTGTTTTATTAATTTTATCTGACTAAATATAGGATTTGCTATGTACATCTGCAACTGAAGCTGCAACTAGAAAAAGCAATGATTTTGTTTTCTTTTTCCTATGCTTCCTCAATTTTTTGTCTTTTATGTTTGTTTTTCTTATTTGTTGTTTTATTGTTATAGCTAGTATTTATAGCATGGTACAAAAGTATAATTGACTATACTGATGCTATTTGCTATCTTAAGAAAAGGTCAATTTATTCCTATGATTTTTGGTGTTTTTCTAAAAACAGAAAATGATATATTTTGTCGAAAAGTTTTTTGACTTGATATAATGGGATTTTTATTATTATTGTTATCAATATGTTCTAATCTGTTTGTAGTGTTCCTTATGTTGAATCAATCTTTATTGAAGCAACATTTCTGATATAAATCCTACCTAGTCACAATGTACCCTCTTTCTGATGTATTAATGCTAATAATCAATCTTAAAAATTTGCAACAATATTCATTAGAGATATTGCTCTTTAGGTTTATTTTCTGGTTTCTGTTCCCCCAATTTAGTTTATCATCACCATAGAAAGAAACTGGTAAAATCTCTTCCCATTTTTGCGAACAGTTTAGGTAATATTGGAATTAATTGTTCTTTGAATATTTGATAAAAATCACTTTCTCTGGTTCCTTTTTTTCTCCCCTCTTTGAAAGTTCATTTATGGGTTATTCAATTTCTTTTTCAGAGAATACATCGCTTAAATTCTCTATTTCATACTCTGCTTTTCTTAATGTTTTGTATTTCTATATTTTGCTTTCCCTTTTGTTCTTCTCTTTTTTGATTTCCAGAATTTGCATTTCCTTGTTTAGTTTTGGTTTTTTAATTTGGTGATTTTTAAAAAGGATTTTTAAAAGTTCCTTGCACAACTCAGTTGTCTGTTTTGTTGTTGTTGTTGATGAATGTATCTAGATATATGCATTTTTTCATCTTTCCCTAAGACTGTTTTGGCTACATTTCACAAATTTTGGTATATTGTCTCACTACTTATATTTTTATGACCTTTTTTTTTTGTTTAGGGTTTTTCTCTTCTTTAGGATTAAATTATATAACCTCTAGGCCATTTTAATCCCACTTATTAAATATTTTATTGTGTTGTGACTAAGAATACTAAGATTTTTTGTTGTTTTTTGAATTTTTGTGAGGTTTTTAATGCTCTAGCTCATCATCACATTTTGTAAAAGTGCCATCTCTCTCTTACTCTCTGTCTCTGGCTCTGTCTCTCTCTATATATATACACATATGCACATACATACTTACACATACATTATCCTTATTGACAGAGTGGTTACGTGCATTTTCCTACCAAGAGCTCATTCTGAGTTTTAGCAATCTGACTCTATTCCTACAATTTGAGGCTATACTTTTTTCTTTCTTTTATTACCTGCTCTTATTTCCATCTTTTGTTTTGTACCTTTTTATAAATCTGAGTTATTTGATAAGTTCCCTGTGTACACACATTGCTCTCTTTATCAGAATTATTTTGTCCTTATCAAAATTGTTTCTTTGTATGCCTTCTAAATTTAATTTTTAAGAACATTCCATCCCACCGTAGAATTTTAGTTTGAGGTCCTACTTAACATGTCTCTGAATTCTTGAAATCTGCTCTCCCCAGATCTAGAGTGCATGACAAACTATGTCCACATTTTCACTTCTCTATCACAAATTCTAAGACAAAACGTTCACTACTTCACCCGTCTCCTCAGGTTTCCATTATTTTCACTTTCTTGTTGATATGAATGAGATCCAAAATAAATGTTCCCCTAGTTGATTTCTCTACATTTTGAAAGGAGAAATTATCATTAAAGAATGTCAAGAATTTAATAGATAACTTACTTTTCTCTCTCTCTCTCTCTCTCTCTCTCTCTCTCTCACACACACACACACACACACACACACACACACACACACACACACACACACACAGAGAAAGATAATTGAAATTCCCCATCATTATTCTATCATACCTCTATGTCAGACTTTATTATCTATTTCCTGATCTCTTTATCTGTTTCCTCTTTCTGTCTAAGTCATCCATGGTCTGAATTCCAATAACAATATTGCTTCTGTTTCTGCCTCTATTGATCTTTACCCAAATGTTCTCCACCACACTTCCTCCTTCTATTTCCTGAATTTCCTCACGTGAGTTTTCAGCAGGACAGGACATAGTGGGACCTCCCCTGGGGAGCAATTTACTGTTCAGTGGCACTAATAACACTAATTTTTTTAAAATCATTTTTAGAAGGAAGGGACAGGAGTAGTAGTGATTTAAAAACTTTGCCTAGCAACCTGACACTGGGTATTTGCACAACTTAAATGGTGGAGGTTATAACAATCTGAATATAGGGATTGGTCTAAGGCAGTTAGAGACATTAGAGAGCATTAGCATTCATAGCAACTAGACCTGGCGTGTGAGTATTGCCACAGGGTCTTGGGTGAGAAGGGGAGAGGATGAATAGAGCCAATGTGGGAAGATGGAAAAAACCACAGGGCTTAGTCAGAAGCTCTAGGTTTCAGTTATGGTGTGACAGCTGTTGTGATCTCAGGCAAATCACTTCATTTCTCTGAATTGCATTATCCTTATTGACAGAGTGGTTACATGCATATGTAGGTCACACAATGGTACTTTCTGGGTATATTGTAAATTTATGCTATATAACCTCAATAGGTTCTCACATGCTACACTGCTACACATTGATTGCCAATCTTATATTTCATAAAAGTAATCCCAAAGCCTTTCTCTTTTCCTCAAGTATCCTACCCCTTTCCCTTTCCCCTCTCTTACAGTTGGGGATTTCATCTCTTTACTGAAAAAAAAAAAAGAGAGACCATTTGCTGTGAATTCCCTCTTTTTTCCCTTTTCTGTCCCTTGATGTCAGTATGACTCCAATCTCTCCTTCATTCTTACAGGTACTGATAATGAGGTGGTTCTTTTCCTTGCCAAGACTAATCCTTTTGCATGTGCCCTTCATTCTTTTCAATCCCATTTTCTCCAGCAAATTTTTCTCTCAATTGTATTTTCCTATTTAATCTTCAACCCTTCCATATTGATTGGTTCCTTTCTATCTTCAGATATAACCAAGTCTCTCCTATCTTTTTTTTTCCCTGAGGCATTTGGAGTTAAATGACTTGCCCAGGGTCACACAGCTAGGAAGTGAGGTCAAATTCGAACTTAGGTCCTCCTGACTTCAGGGCTGGTGCTCTACCATTTTTTAAAAGTCTTTCTTAAACCCTGTCAAACCCTTAAACTATCATCTTAAATCTGTCACCCTTCACTAAATTCCTTGGAAAAAGCTGTCAATGCCCATTGCCTCCCCTATCACACAACACTTCAACCATTTCTAATCTTGCTTCCAAAGTTACTACTTAACTGAAACTACTATCTTCCCAAGTTACCAATGACTTTCTACCAATTGTGGTAGAAACAATATTCTAACTCCTTCCCCCAAGCAAATTAGCCTAATTTTTCCTTAAAAGGTTTTGAAACCTTCTTCAGAACTTGGTGGCTTAGGGAAATAAAAACTCAGGGTGTTGACATCTCTTTCTGGTCATCTGAATACAGAGCAGACAAGAAGAATTACAGGGGCTGTCTGATGCTTTGTGGAAATAATTGGCAACACAGATAGGGAAGCATTTTATTCGGCTGAATCAACTTGAGGTGTCCTCAGTGAGACTATTCTTATAGGCAGCTAGGTAGTATGGAGCATTTGGCCTGGAGTCAGGAAGATTTGAGTTCCTATTTGGTCTTAGATACTTACTGAGTGACCTTAGAGGAGTCATTTAACCTCAGTTTCCTCATCTACAAAATAGAGAGAATAATGGCACCTACTCCTAGGGTTACTCTGATAATCAAATGAGATAAGAATTATAAAGTGCTTACCCTAGTGCTTGGCTTATAGTAAGCACTATATATTATTATTATTGTTAAATATCCTCCTGATATGACTAAGTAGATCTTTTGTTTATTGTTGAATGATCTTTGAATGTTTCATTCTGTTCAGATATTAAATCTAAACTACCAAGAGACTGATTAAGTCAAAGTCAGCTAGAACATCTCTTAATTGTCAAATATGATGTTTTTTGTTTCTCATCCTTCTTGACTTCCCTACTGCATTTGATACAGTTGGATACCCTTTTCCATGGGTTAATGTCTCTCCTCTGAGTTTTTTTGTGACACTATCCTCTCTATGTCTTTTTCCTACCCATCTAAGTGTTATGCCTCAATCTTACCTGTTGACTTGTCATTCATATCACCCTATCCCCTTACTCCCACCGCTCATTATGCACATTCTTATTAAAGTTCTGTGCTGGGTCCTCTTTTCTTTATATTCTCTCTCAGTGACTTCATCAGATACCATAGTTTTAATGATCAATTCTATGATAGTAACTCATAGAATTGTAAAACCAACCTCATCAATTTCCCCTGAGCTTCAGTTATGCATTATTAATTGACTGCTGGACATTTCAAATTGGAAAAATTTTAAGCTTAAATTGTCCAAAACAGAACTCATTCTTTCTCTCCCCCCGCCAACCTTTTCCAAATTTATCTATCTCTGTCAAAAATTCTACCATTCTTTCAGTCTCCTAGGTTCATAATCTTGGCTTTCTTGAACTTCTCATTTTTTATCATAGATATCGAAGTAGATAGGTAGTTAGGAGATAGATAGACAGACAGACAGGTAGACAGATGGTTAGATGGATGGATGGACCAGACAGCCTGAGCCATAGTGCTTTCAAACTTTTTCATCCCTCCTCCAGACTCCCATGGTTTCTCTATCCACTAATTCTCTCAGCTGGGAACCTTGACTTATATTTTGCAAAGGTCAATCTTTGCAAACCTCTTCTTCTGCCTTCTTCCCCATCTCCTATCATTCAGGTGCCTTCTGTCCCTTTCTCTTTCATTCACCTTCTATTTGTTAAAACAACCCCATTTCATCCTGTTTACTCCAACAGATTGTCCCCTCTGTCATCACCACCCTTTCACTAATTTTCAATCTCTGTCTACTGGCTCATTTCCTACAAAGATTCCCATTTCCCCCATCTTGAAAAAACTTTTTCTTGGTCCTTCTATCATTCTATAGCTCTTCTGTCATTTGTAGTAAAACTTTTCCAAACGGCCTTCTATAATAGACATCTCTACCTTGTCTTTCTCTTTTCTTAACCCCTTACACATGGCTCCCGATCTGATCATTCTATTAAAACTTTCTTCTCTAAGATTACTAATGATCTGTTAGTTGACAAATCCAAAGGCCCTTTTCAATCTTCATTTTCTTTGGCCTCTTTGCAACCAACACTTCTGATCATTCTTTCCTCCTTGATATTCTTTTCTCTCTAAGTTTTTGGGATGCTGCTCTGGAGTTTTCCTCCTACTAATTTGACTACTCTTTTTTTCTCTCTTTTCCTGGATCCTCTTCCAGATTGTGTTCTCTGACCATAGGTGTCCTTCAGGGTTCTGTCCTATGTCCTCTTCTCCCTTTATACTATTTTACTTTGTTATCTCATCAGCTCCCATGGATTTAATTACCATTTTTATGCTGATAATTTTCAAATATAACTTTCTTGCCCCAAACTCTGTTTACCTCCATTCTCACATTACCTTTCAGGCATCTTAAACTGACACTGTCCAGTATACAACTTAAACTCATTATATCCAAAACAGACTCATTACCTTTTCCCCTCCTATCTTTCCCATTACTATAAAGGGCAATACCATCCTCATACTCCCTTAAGCTCAAAATCTAGGAATCATCCTGGATTCCTTGCTCTCACTCCCCTATTAAGCAGTTGTCAAAGTTTCCCAAGAGCATTCATAGATGGAACTTATAGGACAATTTAGAAACATAAAATTGGACAACTTTGTCTCTATTTGCATAAGTCTATTTTTATCATCACAGACACTGTCACATTTGGACCCTAACAAACATCAGTTTCTAATGTGAAGAAGTTGAAATGATCCTTCAGAAGTTGGAAAGAGTATTTGGAAGAAGTTGAGAAGACATGGAGAAAATTTGTGTTCAAGGAAATATAATCTTGAAAGCATTGAAATGATTTCTTGAGATTTCTCATAGAGGACAAGAAGAGAAAAAGAATGAAAAAAATCCTAGATGATATGAATATTCACAAAAGGCAATTGAGAGCTATTGATCCGTACTGACCTACATGCCTACTTTCTCATCTTTGTAAGAATGATCTACATGTATATCAAGAGCATTATTTTAGGAAATTAAGGAAATAGAAAAGCCACCTTTTTTTGTAGTTACTCAATGACTACTATATTTATCAAATATAAAATTTCACTATACAATTTATTAATTACAAAAAAGCACTTGACTTGGTAGGGCAAAAAAAAATTTAAATGTTCTCTTTCAATAACCTGTCACTCATGCTATTTACACAGATTCCTTTACAAATACAACTACAGAGATAATTTTATGTAATAGTCCTCTGGTTACTAACACAAGGTAAAATTTGAAAGCCAGGAAACTCACTAAGAGTATTTATCATCATCCTGGAGGATGTCCTGTGAAGGATCTAAATGGAAGGATTCCCTATAAGTGGTAGAATTTTCTAAAATTTCCTATGTGCTGATTGCATTAAGACCCAAAACATTATGAAGAAACATCAATAGGAACTATGGTTATTCAAAAGAGATAGGCCTATTAACTAATATAAGAAGAACTAAATGGATAAATATTCCTGTTGTCTACAGCATAATATGTAGTTGAATGGTAATCCTATTGAGTTAGTATTTTAGTATATAAATCTTGGAAAGTCACTATACATACAAATGAGTTGGACCTGAAAGTGAATAGGAGAAAGAGAGAAGGCCTGGACTGGAGTTGACAAATTACATAGTGTTTTTAACACTCACAAACAAGCAGCTTTCTGCAATGAATACCCAACTTTTAAAAATGCTCTTCAAAAAGAACTTGATCTGGCTACGTATCTTCAGATTCAGAGGAATTCAAGTTGCAAGTGATTCAAATGGGCAATGGAGATATTTATGGTGAGAATTAGATAACCTAAACACAAAATGAGATGTAAGGGACATTACCAACAGATAGGCACACTTCTCAATGAGTGAAGGAAGGTTAAGAGGGCTGAAGAAAGTCTGGAATTCAAAACTTAAAAGGAAAAGAATGTTAAAAATAGATGAGTGAAAGTGAGAGAGAGAAATAGAGGAAGAGAGGAGAAGAAGAGGAGGAGGAAAGAGGCAAGGAGAGAGAGAGAGAGACAGAGAGAGAGAGAGAGACAGAGACAGAGAGAGATAGAGACAGAGAGAGAGACAGAGAGAGACAGAGACAGAGAGAGAGAGACAGAGAGAGACAGAGAGAGAGACAGAGACAGAGAGAGAGAGACAGAGACAGAGAGAGACAGAGACAGAGAGAGAGACAGAGAGAGACAGAGACAGAGAGAGAGAGACAGAGAGAGAGACAGAGAGAGACAGAGACAGAGACAGAGAGAGAGACAGAGACAGAGAGAGAGAGACAGAGACAGAGAGAGACAGAGACAGAGAGAGACAGACAGAGAGACAGACAGAGAGATAGAGAGAGACAGAGAGATAGAGAGAGACAGAGACAGAGAGAGAGAGAGAGAGAGAGAGAGACAGAGACAGAGACAGAGAGAGAGAGAGAGAGAGAGAGAGAGAGAGAGAGAGAGAGAGAGAGAGAGAGATGGATGGAGGGAGAAGTGAACGTGTGTGTGTGAAAAAAAAAGAGAGATAGGCATCAATTCCATCTCCTGAGCTCCACTTGTACGCTTCTTCTGTTAACATTTTATACTGTTTGTCACTTCAAACATCATTGCATTTAAAACTTCCCCGCAAAATATCTTTCTTCTGAATTTCCTTATCTACTATTGGGGACATTACTATCCTTCCAGTCACTGAAGTTCACAGCCTTAGTGTCATGCCCTTTCCTATACTCTATATACCTAATTAATCACCACATCTTGTCCTTTCTGTCTCCTTGACCATTCTACTTTGGACCTCTTCCCTGGATTTTTGTAAAAACTTCCTGTCCTCAGCCCAAGTCTTTCCCCATTCCAATTTTCCCTCCAACACAGCTGCTAAAATGATTTTCCTAATATACTGACCATGTCAATCTCTTATTCAAAGAACTCCAATGGTTCTCTCTTGTCTCTGTTGTTGTTATTGCTATTCAATCATTTCATTTGGATCCAACTTTTCATGAGTTGTTGTTCATTTTTCAGTTCTGTCTGACTCTTCATGACCCCATTTGGTTTTCTTGGCAAAGTCCTGAAATTATTTGTCATTTCCTTCTCTAATTCATTTTACACACGAGGAAATGGAGGCAAACAAAGTTAAGTGACTTGCCCTGCTAGTAATTGTCTGAGGTCAGATTGGAACTCAGCTCTTCAGACCTGGTGCTCAATGTCACAACACTACTTAGCTTCCCTTTTGTCACTAGAATCAAATATAAACTCTTCTGTTTGACCTTAAAACCCTTTATAACCAGGACCAACCTAACTTCCCAGCATTCTTATACATTACTCTTCTCCACACAAACTAACTCAGCCGAAGTGACTTTCCTGGTGTTTGTTCCTCACAGGACACTTTGACTCTCACGTGAGGGCCTTTGTATTGATTGTCCCCCATGGAGTATACTCCCTTCTTACTCCTCTGAGAATCTCTTGCTGCCTTCAAAACTCACTTCAATACCACTTGGTCCATGAATCTTCTTAGAATTTAACACATCTTTTTTTTTTTAATAGCTTTTTATCTTCCAAATACATTTGAAGATAGTTTTCAACAATCACCTTTGCAAAACCTTCTGTTACAAATTTTTATTCCTCCTTCCTATTTCCCCAAGACAGCAAGTAATTCAATATAGGTTAAACATGTGCAGTTCTTCTAAATATATTTCCATATTCATCATGCTGTGCAAGAAAGATCAAATCAAAAGAGAAAAAAAAAACACAAAAAAGAAAACAACAACAATAAGCAAACAATTGCAAAGGCTGAAAATGCTATGCTTTTATTGACATTCAGTTTCCATACTTTTCTCTTTGAATGTGGAAGGTTCTTTCCATCTCAAGTCTATTGGAATTGTCTTGAATCACCACATTGTTGAAAAGAGCCAAGTCCATCACCGTTCATCACCACATAATCTTGTTACTGTTAATTCATCATCTTACACATATGTACTTACTGATTGAAATCTATAATTTCATACTTCTTAGGATTATTGTGATGAAAGTACTTTGTATTTAATTCAGCATTTATTAAAAGTCTAATTTATAGACAGATCTCTACATTTTCTTGAGGAAGTCAACTTACTTAGTAGCAACTCTAGAATCAGCAAAAACATTGGGTTTAGAGTTGGAGGACCTGCTTTCTGCTTCTGACATTTTATTAGCTGTGTGATCTTGAACAATTTCCGTCAATCAAAAAGCATTTATTAAGTACCTATTATACAATGTGCTAGGTGTCGGGGATACAGAGACAAAAATGAAATAATTTCAGCTTTCAAGAAATTCTTAGTCTGTGAAGAGAAAAACAAGAATGCATATAAGTAAATAAATATAAGCTAGATTTGAGTGTGTTGACCTGAGACAGTTTGTATAATTTTGATAGATATCTCATCTGGGATCTGGCTTACCTCTTCTCCTGAGAGACTTCCTGGGCACTTATTCCTTCCTTCGCTTATCTTCAAGACAGTAATTGGGCTAGAATCATGCTTATCCACTACTTATCAGATATTTGTAGTCTGCAGGTATGATGCTTGAGGAGGGGAGCAGGATCGATGCCGTTTTCCATGATAGTTCTCAAGGGTAGGATAAAACAGCTTGCCTCCATCATCTCTCTCCTACCAAAAGCTGGTTGGCAAAAGATCATCACAAATAATTAATAAACCTCTGCCAAGTAATCAGAAAACAATAGTTTAGAGATTAGAATAGACCAACAAATAAACAAGAAAAAAAATGAGATATTTTCCTGGGAACAAGATAAGATCTTGGTTCAAAGCAGAAGAAAGAATGATCTCACCTAAGGGAAACAGCCTCCTCAATCTCTAGATCTGCAAGTATTTAAAATTAAGGGATATGTTGGGGGCAAGGGAGGGGAAGTTTCCTGCACATATCTGTGGCTTGCTGGTTCCCTGGAAGCCATTCAAATATTTGAGCTTTGCCTCATCTCTCATGATCTTAACTCATCTCTCTGGAAGTTTTCCAACCTTGGGAAGAATTTCTTTCTTTGACACTCAATCAATAAACATTTATTAAGTGTTTACTATGTGCCAAGGACTGTATTAAGTACTGGGAGCTACAAAGAGAGGCAAAAGACAGCTCTCAAGAAAGACAGAGGATTTAATATTTGATCTTCAAGGTGGTAGTGAGCCACTGGAGTTTATTAAGGGAATGACATGGTTATGATTCCTGAATGGTCAAACCTCTGTTTCAGGAAGATCACTTTAACAAGGGAGACATTTATGGAAGGGAGACCAATTCACAAGCTATCACAACAGTTTAAATCTGACTAGGTTTATACCAGGATTGTGGCAGTGTCAAGAGGAGAAAAAGGGGCATACACAAGAGATTTTCCTATGAAGAAAAAATCTACTAATAATCCTTGGCAACAGATTGGATTTAAAGAAATGAGAGAGGGAAAATCTCAAAATGACAATTAAGTTGCAAATGTGCGTGACTGATCAGATATTGCTATCCTTCATAGTAATAGGGAAGTTGGGAACAAGGATTTGGAGAAATGATAATGAGTTCAGTTTTGGATATGCTAAGGTAAAGATGTCTACTAGACATCCAGTTGAATATGTAAGCCTAGAGACCAGCAGAGAATCATCAGTAAAGGATGATAATTGAATCCACAGGAGCTGAGGAGATCAACAAATGATCTTCCAAGGAGAAGAGAAAGTCTAAAGCAGAGCCATTTGAAACACATAGGGTTAATAGGTGAAGATTTGGCAAAAGAGACTGACACAAAAGGGATCAGGTGGTCAGATGAAGTGGGCAGGAGGAGAACCAGGAGAGGGTAGTTTCATGAAAACCTAAAGATAAGGGACCATCAAGGGGGAAAGAGTGATGTTCATTGTCAAAGGCTGTAGAGAATCGAGAAGAGTAAGGACTGAGTTAATTAGGAAGGTGTGAAAGGATTACTCAGCAACAGGCAGAGCCCAGTTGACATTACAAAGAAAATTTGTAGTGAACACAGTCATCATAATTTCAATATTTTCTCTATCTTCATTCAGCAGGAATGAATAGGAGCGAAGGCAGTGGATGATGGGGTAATGGGTGTGTGTACATGTGTGTGGGTGTGTGTGGGTGTGTGAAGATTTTTGAATTTGTAGATCAGAGAAAGGGAAGATTTTGGGGGATGAAATATAGGTAAATACACAGAAGATTTGATCTTATTGAGGTCAACACTTTTTCATAAGAAACTAGAATAAAGAAAGAGAAAATGGAGGTGATGTCAAAGATTTGAAAGATTTAGAGAAGGGGGAAAGTAGATGCTTATAATGAATGTCCCTCCTTTTCTCAGTAAAATATAAAGTGATGTCTTCAGCAGAATAGGAGACAGGAGGAGTGTTATGAGAAAAAAAAAGAAGGGGGAATAGATGACCAAATTGTGAACTCCTTGGAGCAAATACATCTTTTGACTCTTATTGACTGACTGACTAACCACAATGCAACAGAAGTATGACTTATTATGTACATATATAATATATAAATATATACATATATAATACAACTTTATATATAAATAAAATATTTTTTAAAAATCTTAGCATTTTGTGAAATGAGCAGAACTAGGAGATCATTATGCACTTCAACAACAATACTATATGAGAATCAATTCTGATAGAAGTGGCTCTCTTCAGCAATGAAAGGATCCAATCAGTTCCAATTGATCAGTGATGAGCAGAACCAACTACACCCAGCAAAAGAACACTGGGAAATGAGTGTGAACACAACATAACATTTATACTCTTTCTGTTGTTGTTTGCTTGCATTTTTGTTTTTCTTCCCAGGTTATTTTTACCTTTCTAAATCCGATTTTTCTTGTGCAACAAGAGAACTGTATGGATGTGTACATATATATTGTATTTAAGATATACTTTAACATGTTTAACATATATGAGACTGCCTGCCCTCCAGGGGAAGGGGAGGAGGGAAGAAAGGGAAAAGATGGAACAAAAGTGTTTGCAAGGGTCAATGTTGAAAAATTACCCATGCATATGTACTGTCAATAAAAAGCTATAATAATAATATAAAAATATTAGCATTTAGTAAGAACTTAATAAATGTTGGTTGATTGATTAGAATCAATTATGGAGGAGTAAAAAGATTACTTTGTTAGTGATGGCCCAGTTGAGATTAAGTATTTTTAATGGACCATCCCATTTTTCATGGACTTCCATGATTTCCTATAGCTCCATTAATATCCTATATGAGTAGGATTGAGGGTTTGACTGGGCAGAAAGAACAATAGCTATGCCCTAGAGAGTTGGAGCTTACCTTTATGAATTTTTTCCCTTGGCTGCAAAACTAGAAGACCGATCTAGATGATTCCGAAGATTTCTTCCAGCTCAAGGTCTATGATCCTAGAATGCTAGGAATAGCCCAATGATCTGATTCCAAACTTCATGCCCTGGACCTACCAAATGTCAGGAATTCTAGAATCAGTCCTATCTTCTCAGCTTCTTTGGTTTGGGATGAACATGTGTTGGGCTAAAATGACCTACTCTTGCCATGCCTGCAACATAACAAGGTACTTATTGATTGACTGATATATCTTGACTTGTGCATGCATTAGATTTTAAGTGAGACCTCTTCCAAAAATCAAGATAACTGGCAATGGCCTGGGATGCAGTGGATAATCTTGGCATCTTTGATGTCTGACCAGCTCTAAGTGCTCCACAGCACCTCCTTCAGCTGCCTTCATAGTCGTTGGAACAAATTGTTCTCATTGGCTCATTCCTTCCCTGCCTGGGCTACACAGCCCCCAACTCACCACTGGATTTGAGACCTGTTGGTTACCTTCAACTTGGGTTAGCCCGTCAGTCAATTTGGTTTTATTGAGGTGTGCCGCTGCATTTGCTACAAGAAACCAAAGGTGAACGAGCACCTACTATGTAACAGACCTTGTGGATTTCTACGTTTATGTCTTCACAAAAAGACATAGTGGTCTAGATGTGACAAGTACTCATAGCTGAGCACCACACAGCTACCTAGAGCCAATAATAGGACCAAATGTAGATCCCTTCGTTCTAAAACGGGTACTCTATTACTTCAGATCCCAGGGAAACCACTTAGTTTTCGTCCCTAGAGTTCTATGACATAGTAACTTCTCTCTAGCTTGAGTCCATTTTGACACCCAATCCATATTTTGCCATCTAGATAACAGAACCACATCTCATCATGCATTATGGCTGATATTGCTGAGAAAACAGGTTACAGTGGGGGAGGGAAAGGGTGGAGATGGGAAAATGGGATAGAGAAGGGACATGCCATCACATGCACAAGCACGCACACACACATATACATACAAACATCTCAGGTCTATGTTGTGATGAAGCGAGATCAAGGGGAACCAGGCAGGTAGGATTTCATCAATGGCAGAATCATCGAATCTCAAAGGCAATCTAGTCTAACCTGCACCTCATCGATAATGCCTTTTACAATCCACCTGACAAGTGGACCCAACGCCACAAACATAGACTGAGCATCCCTGTAGGAATAAACTTGGACTCAGTGTTTTACAAGTTAGTCAAGTTTAACTAGATATAATTTCTGCTCTTTAGGTGCTTCATTCATTCATGGAATCATAGATTCATGAATCACTGATTTAGGTCATCTATGTATTAGCTATCATCCCTACACAGACTCAGGATACATTTTCTGGTTTGGTTATTTGGTTATTTGGTACTAGTTATTGGTATAAGGACAGATAATGTTTTATTCTTTTCTGCCCTTTAATGATAAAAAGACTTGTGAACCATGACAACTACAGTATAGCAATTATTTTATGTTTATTAACATAATTATTTATGATTATTAACATAAGATCAGAAATAGACTATGACTATTTGAGCCATCTAGGTACAGTACAAATGAGGACATTAGACAATTGTGAGGGTGTTTAATTAATACATTATAACAACCACAAATCTGTGAGATGTGGTACAAGTCCAAGATATCATCCAGGAAATATATCAAGTCTCTCTGACTCCAGGCTCAATACTATAGTCACTGTGCCACCCACGTGCCTCAAAATACTTATGGAAGTTGTAAAAATCTATTTTTCTCCCTTTCTAGGAGTACTCTACAATGCCACACATAGGCTAGCAATGAAATGATTAGCCATGTTTGCCATCAAAGCTAGATCAGACTTTCCTGTTTACACAAGAAAGGACAAACTTTTAAGAGTCAGAGATGTTTCAGGAACAAACACAAGCCCTTTCAGGATGAGGAAGGGAAGGAAAGAAGGGAAACAAGATGATTCGCTGCCTTGGCTTTTTCCTGATACACCTTGTGACTTTAAAGGCTAATGCTGCTGACTTCATAGCTGCAGCCTCTCTCCCATCTCCATGGCAATTGTTCTGCTCTCATGGTTTGGTGCAGTCTCTACTAGCACAGCCCAGCCTGGCTGAATCCAGCTGCTCCCACCTGCTTCCTTCTATGTGCTTACTTCAGTCCTGGCAGAGCTGCCTACTGTCCTGCAATTTTTCTTACCCTTAGGATGACAGGGGTTAGCTTATCAGTCAAAATCCAGCCTCCTTAATCACAGAATCAGGACACCTTCCTGTCCAGAGAATTAAGTAGATAAGGATATATTTAAGTGATAGTCCATATACATACAAACAACATACATGTGTGATATACATATACATGTATATAATATGTGTGTATACATATACAGTTCATAGTGCATGGACAAAGATTTAACTAGTTAGTTAATTTTTGCATTATACCCCTATTTATACTCTTAGATTTCTACTATTTCCATTGCAGAGAATAATTCTTTATTGGTGGAAATCAAACACAGAAGAAACATTTCCCTCATTGCTTCCTCTACCTTTTGAAGAATGAAATCACCGTTACAGAAAGTCAAGAATTTTTTAGCTGCTATGTTTTTAAGCAAAGAGAAGAAAAAACTCTAATTCAAAGATTAATATTGAATACTTGTTGATTAAAATTATGAGCCCTTGCCCTCAGGAAGGATTTACAGTCTGTACAACAAATGCACAAAGTATTTTTTCCTAATTTTTTTCAAAATTAAAAAATTTTTTAACATTCAATAGTATTTTATTTTTCCAAATACATATAAAAATAGTTTTCAACATCCATTTCTTTAGAATTTGTGTTTTAAAATTTTACTCTCTCCATCCCTTACCTCTCCTTTTTCCAAGACAGCAAGCTATCTGATACAAGTTAATTATGCACATTCTTTTAAAATATTTCCATATTTGTCATGTTTAGATACTCAAAAATATTAATAAGCAAGATGATTATTGTTCCTAATGCTAAAAACAATGACTTCATAGAGATTTGGCACTCATAGAAATAGCAATAGGAAATTGTAATTAACTAGGCACCTACTAGAGCTTTTTCCTCTCTCTGCTAAAAGAATAGCAGCTGAAAACTTCTTGACTTTCTATAATAATGATTTTACTCTTCAAAAGGTAGTGGAAATAATGAGGAGGACATTTCTTCTGTATTTGATGCCTATCATTAAGGATTATTGACTATAATAGAAATAATGGAAATCTAGGGGAATATAAACAAGGGTATGCTGTAACTTTTAACAACTACATTTCTGGGGGAAAATGTACACAAGATACACTTTTAGGTTTGGTCTGTAATATTAATATTTTATCCACCACTTTATTACTTCTAGATAATTGACAAAATAACAAATCATGCTCTGATTTATAGGTGCTGATTTCTGAGATATAAATACTCCTGCTAGAAATTTAACAACCAATTTTCCAAGGTGGCTCAACATATCGTAGGGTATAAGAGAATGCTCCATTTTGAATTTGTGAAGGAGGAAAGGATATCTGGGACTCAATCTGTTATGCACTTTAAATGTGGGAGAACAGGTCTCAAAGGATTCAGAGAAGGGATGGGTAGAGTCCCATGGATCAGAAAAGGAAATCAATTCAGGAGAGATGAAAAATTCTCACTGTAATTTTGAAGACTGAAAAAGAAATCCTGATAAGGAGAAAAGGAGGGAGTTGTCTAAATAGCTAAATGACGATTTTCAGGGAACTTAGCCAAATTATATATTTTTAAAAAGTTGCTCTTTAAAAAGACAATGTATTGAGAAAGGGAGGAGAAATATAGGATAATAGTTTAAGGGGATGGCAAAATCTAGGGAGTTTTTTTTTTTTTTTTTTTTTTTTTTTTTTTTTTTTTTTTTTTTTTCCTTTTCTTTTTTGCTTTATTAATATCTGGGGGAGAAGGATCTTTAGGGAAGGATGGGAAAAATATATGGGTTGAACAAAGTTCTTTCCATTAGCAAAATTAACTTGCAGCCCCTAGGAATCTGGTTTCTTCAGGGTCAAAGCATCCATCCATCATCTATAACTAAAAAGAAGCCACAAACTGATCAGGATGGGAGGGAAAACACCAGTACCATCAAGAGGCATGGACAAGATAATATGAGGTGAGGTTAGAAGTTTTACAGTAATTGAAAAACATTTCCCAAATTCACAAGATATCACAAGACACTATAAGCTCCTGGATAAAACAGCCCATGTACTTTGAATTTTCTTTTTTTTTTTTTTTTTTTTTTTTTTTTTTTTTTTTTAAATTTGATGGCTTTATGCCTGTTCTCATGGATTCTATTTTTTCCCTTGGATTTGTTTATTCCATGGCTTTCCCTGACCTGACAACTGAGTTAAAGAACCCACATATAAACTGGCAACAAGTATTATAGAGGCAAGGCTACTTGTCAGCAATAGCAAGCAATCAACAAAAGGTAGGAGAGTAGTATCTGCCTACTTGTTTATATTCTCAGACAGTTAAATAAAATTAACAATAATTTATGAAATACCTACTCATACCAATACTGTATAAGCACTGGAAATATTTTTTTTTTTTTTTGTTTTTTTTTTTGTTTTTAAATTCTTTTTATTTGCTAGGCAGTTTTGTATTTCTTGTATATAACTTCTCTCCTGTGACACTGAGCCCATATTGGAACCCTCATAACCTCACACCTGGACCAGTGAAATAACCATCTGACTCATCTTCCTGCCTCAACTTTTGACTGTAATCCATCCTCAACTGATCTTGCAAAGTGATCTTTAGGGAGTTTGTTTTTAAAGGTTGGGGAGACTTATGTATGTTTGTATGTATTAGGGAAGTAATCAGTAGCTAGAAAACAGAAGACACAAGCAAGAACAGGTAATGAAGGAAAAGAACAGAGGTATAGCCTGATCCTGAAGGAGTTTTCAAAGTGTTAAAACTCAGAATGTTCTGATGCTTGTTAGGAATATTAGAGACAACCCAAAAGGGTGTTTTTCCCCCTAGAATCCTCAAATTCTTATTTTGCTTATTCATTCTTGGCCAAGAAGAAAAATCTTCATATTGGAAAGTTGAAAAGAAAGATAAGGAACTGAACTAGCTGACCTTGATGATGATTTCAAGAAACTAAAACAAAGGAAATACACCCTAGGGTATTTCCCTAGAAGAACTGTTCTAATTCCTAAACAACTGATCTAATTACTGAGCTGGACAAGATCATTTATCTTTGAAAAGTCTTGGAGAACAAGAAAGTTGCCATAGAACCAGAGATGGAAAAAAAAAAAAAAAAAAAAAAAAAAAAAAGAGGGGTCTGCAAGTCCTGGCCAATGAGCTTAGCTTCCATTTCTGGTAGAATTCTAGAATGTTTATTAAAGGAATAGCTAGTAAAGCAAATGATGAAAAAAAAAGTTATCTTGGCTTCATCAAGGATAATTCAGAATAAAAAACAAAACAGGTCATGCTAGACTAACCACATTTCCTTTTTGGACAGAGAAATGCTGTCATTTATCTTGTTTACATGTATTTTAGCAAAACATTTGACAAAAGCTATCGCGAAATCTTTGGAGACAAAATAGAGAGATGTTAACTAAACAATAACACAGGTCCAAGGATACAGAACTGGTTAATTGGAGAGATTGATATTAACTTAGAGTCAGGAAGGAAGGCTGTAGTAATGTTTTAAGAGCTTATTATATGTCAGGAATATCATGCTAGGCACTGAGAACACAAAGACAAACATGAAATAGTTCTTGCCCTCAAGGAGCTTACATTCATCCTACTAGAAGAGACCAAACTCAAGGTCTTTAAGGAGAATGAAAAACACCAGCAGCCATAGGTAATGGATAAAACAGGTTTCATTCATACAGAAGATAAAACTTGAATTGAGGTTTGAAGAAACCAGGAGAGAGAGCTGAGAAGGAAGTTCATTCCTAGAATAGGGGACATCTAGTGCAAAAAGCATGGAGATAAGCAATGTAATGCAATCAATCAAACATATTTTTAAAACCTACTGTGTGCCAAACACTGTATACTTATGAGTAAAGTATATGAGAAATCATAAAAAGGACAATTTGAGGGGCTGTGTGAAGACAATCTGGAGATTTGTTTTTGTTTTTTGAAATATATTATGTAGAGCTTTAAATGCCAAACAGAGGAATTTGCATTGAATCTTAGGGTTAAAAGGAAGCCACTGGCACTTGTTGAGGAAAGACAACTGTGTAGACAGGTTGGATTGTAAAGGGGAAAAACTTGAAACAAGGAAGTTAGGAGGCTATTGCAATAATCCATATTAGGTATAATAAGAGACCAAACAAGGGTGATGAGCATGTGAGTGGAGGGAAGGGAGAGATATAGATTGACAACATTTGGCAACTGCTTGGATATGTGAATGAGTGACAGTGAGGAATCAAGGAAGACCCTGAGGTGGACTCTGAAATGTCCAACAGACAATTGTTATTATGGGGACTGGAATTCAGGAAAGAGATTAAGCCTAAGAATTAATGAGTCTTCTGTGTAGAGCTGATGAAGAAGTGATGGTACAAAGAAAAGAGCATCTTTGGTGTAGATCCACAAGTCTGAGGAGGAGACAGTTGAGGGAGCCAAGAGAGAGAGCAGCAGCACTGAGTGGAGAGTATATCTAGGGATGAGAGTGCCAAATTCTAGAGAGAAATTAAGAATATTGAAAATGGAAAAAGGCCATCAGTTTAGGCATTTAAGAACTCAACAATTTTGGAAAGATTGATTTCACTTACGGGATGAATGAGTCAAACTGGAAAATGAGTGAGAGGAGACAATGAACACAGACAGCTTTTTGTAGATATTTTCCTGAGAAAGGGGAAAGATATAGGATAATAACTTATGGGGATGGTAAAGCCTCATGAGTTTGTTTCTTAAGAATGGGGAGACTTGGGCATGTTTATGTGTCAGGGAAGGAATCAATTCTAAGAAAGAAACTAAGTGACAGAGAGAAAATGGTAGTGAAAACAATCTGAGAGAGGATGGGATTAAGGATACAAGTAGAGGAGTTGGCCTTGATCATGAGAAGGACTATCAAAAACTAATAAAAAAGAGAGTGGGAAGATGATATCAAGAGATAGAGAGAGGGAGAAGAGGCTTCCCTTGCTAATTTTTTTTTTTAATATAAAAATGAGAGGAGCCTTCAGCTGAGAGATTAGGGAGATGGGTTTTGTATTTAAAGAGGAAACTTGAGAAAAGAAAATATTTTAAAAATACTGCTATAGGAAATAAATTCAGAATCAATTAGGGAAAAATTAAAAGGACTCCTCTGCTTCAATGTCTAATGTCTAAGTTGACATTAAATAAATATGTAGTGGACCCAATCAGCAAAAATAAGTCATTTCTTCTACTTCCATTTAGCAGAATGAGTAGGAACTGAGGAAATGGATATTGTGAATAATCAAGGATTGGTGACAAATACTGAATGGGAATTAGATAAAGTGTTAAGGAATTCAAGATTAGTATAGAATTTAACTTGTTAACCATAGGGTCAAGATAAGGAAGCGACTAAAGAGTAACTGTTTGGAATGCTGTAAGGACGGAAGATCTGAATGAGGATAAAAGAATAGATTAAGGAAGAGTTAAGATATGAGGACTAATTAAAATGATAGATAAATAATTAGATTTGGATAAAGGAATTTCAGAGTAAGATAAAGGATCTCTTTAATGAGTGCCCCAGGGTTTGTAGTTCTGTGTGATTCAAAATGTTTATCAATGAGTTGGATGAGAGCTTAGATGGCATATTGATTAAATTTGTAAGGTAAGAATCTTAGCTAAAACATTTGGATTGCAGAGTCTAGGCAGTTGTCTTTCATGATTTCTTGAGATGTTATGTTCATATGATATTATATGTTTTTTTTAGTCATGGATTCAGATAAATCCAATTATTTTCAAATTATCTCTCCTTGATAGGTTTTCTAGATCAGGCTTTTTTTTTGGGGGGGGGGGGTACCTTGTGCTAAATTGTTAATTCTCTTTCCTAGTCTCTCTATAGTTCTCTGTGTGTGTGTGTGTGTGTGTGTGTCTTTCTCTCTCTTTGTCTCTCTGTCTCTGTCTCTCTGTCTCTTTCTATCTTGTCTCTATCTCTCTCTCTGTTCTTGCTCTCTTCTCTCTCTTTTTTTCTGATTCTTTCCTCTATCATTCTCACTTCATTAAAAAAAAATTATTATAACTTTTTATTGACAGAACAAATGGTTATCTCTTGCACTCACTTCTGTTCCGACTTTTCCCTTCCCACCCTCCACCTCCTCCCCTAGATGGCAAGCAGTCTTATACATGTTAATTATGTTATACTCACTTCATTTTTAATACTTTTAAAAAATCATTTAAAAATTCTTGCAGATTTCTTTTAGGAATCCTAACTGAACTTGTGAACAAGATGTGTTTTAATTTGAGATTTTGTTTGTTTTGGAGTTTTTGTCCCTTTCTGGATTTGTGATTTAGAAATTCCCTGGCCCCTCATAGTTCTTTGTCTTTGCTTCTTTAATTCATTCTTCCAGCAGTTCTACTGGACAAGTAAGTGTTGTTGCCTGATATCTCTCAGGACTACTTGTGATCCCATCCCTTCTTGGAGACTCCTTTGCTGAATTTCTGGTTGGCAGTCTGAGACCTCATTCTCTGGGCTTTGGGAACTCAGTTTACATTCTTGACTCCTCCTCACCCTACACTGCTGGCCTACCTTAGATTAATGAGTTATATCCCATCTCTGTATTCTACATGTTCTGTCCCAATAATTTTCCTGTAGGCCAAATTTGCAATCTTAGGCTGGAAAGATAAATTGTCTTTTGATTGCTTGATCACTACTTAGTCATGTGTTCTTAGATCATTGTTGGAATAGTTGTGGGGGTAGCTGGACTGTACAACTTCCTCCTATTCCACCATCTTAGATAGTTCTGTTTTTAAATCTTTCAAAGTTACTTGGCATTACAATGTTGTCATTTCTGGCTCTACTAATTTTGCATCAGTTCATCAGTTTCTTTGAAACCATTCTTTTAATAATTTTTGTGGTCACTAATATTGCATTATACTAATAAAATGTGATTTTTAAAAAAAGCCATTCTTCAATTGATAGTCATCTTAATTTTTAAATCTTTGCCACTACAAAAAGTTATTATAAATATTATTTCATATATATAGGATGCTTTTCTTTTAATTTAATTTCTTTGAAATATAGACCTCATAGTGCTATCACTGGATCAAATAGTACATACAGTTAAGTAATTCTAGAGATACTTTTACTTCTTAGAATTGGTGTCGCAATACGCAGTTCCACCAACCTTCCTGTATCATTAGTCATTTTCTTTTTTTATAAATTTTGCCAATCTGATGAAAGTAAGATAGAAGCTAAGTGTAGCTTTAATTTGAGCTTTTTAAATTAGTGATTTGAAGCATTTCTTCTTATAGCTATTGATAACTGTCTATTCATAGTCCTTGACCATTTATCAATTGGGGAATGATTCAATCTTATAAATTCAAGTCAGTTCTTTATATAATTTGGAAATGAGACCTTTAAGAAACTTCCTATAATTGATGAGAGTTAGGAAAGGGGGAACCCCTTTTGCTTCGGCACAAGGATACATAGTTAAATGCAGTCTAGTGATGGCACAGAGTCCTCTGTAAAGGAATTTACAGGCCCCAAAACCTAGATTGATAAAAAAGGTTTATTGTAGGGGTTTGGAAGTAAGGGTAAAAGTAAAAAGATGTCAGGGCCAGAGCTGGTCGCCGGGCGGACAGGAACCCTTACATGACCAGCGTAAGGACACCATGTTTAAGGCTCCTACAAAAGAATGGGCTCCAGGGTTGCCCCTTTTTATAATGGGGGCTCTTGGTGATCTTGAAGGTGGATGGAGTCCCAGGCTCCTGGCTGGTTTCGGCCAGGGTTAGCATTGAATAGAATTCAATGGCTTTTTAGATAAGGAAGAAACTGTTTATGGGGGTTGTGGAAACCTAAGCAGATAGTGGGGGCCTGGGAAAGCCCAAGTTAGCTCAGATCTGGTGGAGGCTGGGAAAGCCTGGATATCATTGGAATTCAAAAGGGTGCTTTTTGACCAGGATTTGTGAATCAAAGATTCTAGCTTCTTCAGCCATGGGGGGATTGGGAATCAGAAAGGAATCTTAAAGGGACCTCAACCCACACCATAATGATTTTTTCCCATTAACTATTGCACAAAATCATTTTAATTGCATACAATCCAAATTGTCTACTTGATCTTCTGTGATAGTCTCTATCTCCTGTTTACTCAGGAATTTTTGCCCCATCTGTAGGTCTGATAGGCAGTTTTTTCTTTGCTTCTCTAATTTGCCCATGATGATATTCTCTATGTCTAAGTCATGTATCCATTTGGAACTTGGTACATCATTAGAGGTCTCAGTTTATACCAATTTCTGTCAGACTGCTTTCCAATTTTCTCAATACTTTTTGTCAAATAGTTTGCTCTTAAATTAATAGGTAGGATGTTTTGGTTTATCAAACAAAAGACTATTGTAATCATTTGCTTCATATCATGTAACTATCTTGTTCCATTGGTTGACATTTTTTGACCAAGACTAAATGATCTGGCCCCCTTGCCCATTCCCCCCTATTTTCCTTGAGATTCTGGACTTTTTGTTCTACATGAATTTCAGTTTTAAATGTTCTATAAGATAATTCTTTGATAATTTTATTGCTATGACACCAAATATGTAAATTAATTTAGGTAGTATTGGTATTTTTATTTTATTGGCATGGCCTACAAATAGCAATCACTATTTCTCTAGTTACTTGAGTGTTTTTACTTATATAACTTGTTTTATAATTCTTTTCATTTAGTTGTGTGTGTGTGTGTGTGTTTTGGTAGGGAGAATTCCAATTATTTTATATATTACTTGTTTAATTATATTCTATTTTCATCACTTTTTGTTTAGTTTTGCAAGGACATCCTTGCTTTATATCTGATTTATTAGAAAGGCCTTTAGCTTATCTCCATTACATGTAATGATGGTTTTACATAGATGATATTTATAATATATATAATAACATTATATATAATATATAATATAATTATAATAATTAATAATATAATTTTATTACTTAGCATGTTAAGTAAAGGTCCATTTATTTCTGATTTTGTTATGGTTTTGAAAGAAATGGGTTTTGTATTTTATGAAAAGATTTCTTTAGCTTTGAATAATTACACGATTCTTATTACTAATATGGCCTATTATGTTGCTAGTTTTCCTAATATTGAAATAACCATGAACCCTTGGTATAAATCCAACCTGACCATTATGTAAAATCTTTGTGATGCTACTTTAGCTTCTTTGTTAATTGTTGTCCTTTTCAGTCATGTCCAGCTCTTCATAACCCTATTTGAGGTTTTCTTGGCAAGAAAACTGGAGTGGGTTGCCATTTCTTTCTCCAACTCATTTTATAAATGAGGAAAACGAGGCAAACGGGATGAAGTGATTTATCTAGGGTCACACAACTAGCAACTATATGAAGTTAGATTTGAACTCAGGATGATGAGTCTTCCTAACTTTAAGCCCAGTACTCTATCCACAATACCACCTAGCTGCTAATGTTGTAGTTAATTTTTTTTTTTTTTGGTATCAATATTCATTAGGCTTAGTGGGTTAGTTTTCTTTATTTTGTCTCTTCTTGGCTTAGATATCAGAATAATATTAGTATCAAAGAAGAAATTTTGTAGGACCTCTTAATTCCTATTTTTTCAAAGTCATTGATTAAATGACTAGGATGTGCCAGATACTCTGCTAAGCATTGAGGTTATAAAGAAAGAGAAAACAAACAACAAAATCCATCTTCTCAAGAGTCTACAATCCAATGCAGAAAACAACATGCAGATAATTAGTACAAAGTAGATATTATGGGATAAATTGGAGATAATTTCAGAAGGAAGCCACTAAGATTAAGAAAAACTGAAAAAGACTTCTTGCAAAAGGCAGGATTTTAGCAGACTTGAAGGAAGTCAGGGAAGATAGGAGGTAGAGAGACAAGAATGTCTAAAAAATTCCAGGCATGGGAAATAACCTGTGAAAATCCTCCGAGTAAAGAGGTGGAGTCTCTCTATTTAAGAAACTTGTTCAAAGAATGCACATTATTAGCTACAGGATAAGGTGAGAGAAAAATGAAACTATAGGAAAGGACCCAATTATGGAAGGCTTTAAAAACAGAGGATTTTATATTTATCTCAGAAAGTAATAGAAAACCACTGCATTTTATTAAATGGAGCAAGAGTACATGGTCAGAATATTGTTAGAGATTAACTTGACAGCTGAGTAGAGGATAGACTAGAGGGAGATTTGAGACAGAGTGCCAACCAGTAGTCCATTTGTGAGAAGATGAGGGTCTGCATTAGGATGGTACAGAAGATAGAAATGACAGAATTCAGCAACAGTTTGGATGTAGGTTGGGGGAGGAGGGTATCAAGAATTAGGTGGTAAGAGAGTGAGAAGTTCAGGATGGCACCTATAACCCTTTATATCACATTGGAATTAATTGTCCTTTGAATATTTCATAAATTTGCTTGTAAATTCATTAGTCTTGTGGATTTTTTTCTTTCTTGAGACCTCATTCATGTTTTACTCAATTTATTATTCTGAGATTGGGTTATTTAAATTCATTATTTCTAGTTTTACAAATCTTAGTACTTTATATATTTTTGTAAATGTTCATCCATTTCATTTATGTTTTATTTTATTTGCATTTAACTGGACAACGTAATATCTAATAATTTACTTTATTGCTTCTTTTTTTTTTTTTAATTTTCCACTTAAATTGTTGACACTAGTTTTCCTCTTTGTTTGGTATCAAATTAGCTACTGGTTTATCTATTTTATAGTTTTCCAAAAAGACAAAACAAAACAAACAAACAAAAAAAAAAACTCAACGCTACTTATTTTGTGTATTACCGCAATTCTTTCTTTGTTTGTTTGTTTTTTGTTTGTTTTTGTTTTGGTGAAACAATTGGGGTTAAGTGACTTGCCCAGAGTCACATGGCTAGTAAGTTACATGTCTGAGGTTAGATTTGAACTCAGGTCTTTCTGATTCTAGGGCCATTGATCTATTCACCAAGCCATCTAGCTGCCCTTATAATGTCTTTTAAAAAAACTATTAATCTTCTATTTTCAGAATTGCTATTTTAACATTTGTTTGCTTTTTTCCCCCCAGGGTGTTTTTTTGTTTGTTTGTTTCATGCTCAATTCATTGATTTTTTTTCTCTTTTGTGATGAAAATATTTAGAAATATATATTTGTCCCTCAGAACTGCTTTTGCTACATCCAACAAATTTTGATGAGTTGCTCAAATTGTTCTCCTTAGTGACTTAGCTATTGTTTCTATGATTTGCTCTTTGATGTACTTATTCTTTATAATTAATCTTTAATTATTTAAAATATTTCCCTCAAAGATAATTTATTGAATATAATTGTCATTTCATTGTTGTCAGTGAAAAATATCTGATATTTTTGCTTTTCTCCAATTTTATAGATTTTCATGCACTAGGTCAATGTTAGTTATTAAAGGTGCCTTATACAACTGAGTAATATATATGATTTTTCTGTTTCCATTCATCAATCATGAGAGTTGTGATATCTACCTTTTAAAAAAAAAAATTCATGTCCTTAACTTCATTCTTTGATTATCTTTTGTTAGATTTAAATAGATCTAAAGGGGATACATGGAGATCCCAAACTTATAGTTTTGCAATCTATTTCTTCCTGTAAACTGATTAACTTTTCCTTTATATGTTACAGGGCTATAGCTTTTGATGCATATATAGCAAATATTGTTATTAATTTATTGTCTCTGGCACGTTTCAGCGCTATGTAGTTTTCCTATTACTCTTTTATAAGGAATTAAATTTTTGTTCTCTGGATTAGTTTAGGTGAATCATATAATAGATTCTTTTCTAGCCCTTCATTTTAACTCACACAGGGTCTTTATTTTTTAAATGTTTCTTTTAGGCAACATGTTGTATTATGTTCTTTTATGTTTGTGTCCATCCCATTCACCTTCACAATTAAAATTTTTATTATATTTATTCATTTAATATTTTCCCCAGTTACATTCAAAACAATATTTTTTACATTTGTTTTTAAAATTTTTGAGTTTTAGGTTCTCTTCCTTATCCCCTCCCACAATTAAGAAACCACATGTGAAGTTATGCAAAACATCTCCATAAAAGTCAAGTTGTGAAAGAAAACATAGATCTCACACTCTAATAAAAATAAAAACTCTCAAGAAAAATTAAGTTAAAAAGAAAGAGAGAGAAAAATAGAGAATGCTTCAATCTGTATTCAGATACAATCAATTTCTTCTCTGGTTATGGATAGGATTTTTCATGATAGGTCCTTCAGAAGTCATAAATCATTGTACTGCTGAGAATAACAATCACTTATAGCTGGTCATCCCAGAACATTGCTATTACTTTGCATACAGTATATTTCACTTTGTTCATGATTTTTCCATGCTGTTCCCCTCCCACCCCCACCCCAGAGCATTCTACTCATCATTTCCCAGGGAACAATAATATTCCATCACAAACACAATACCATAGTCTATTGAGCCATTCCCCAATTGATGGGCATCCCCTCAATTTCTAATTTTTTTTGTCCTGAGAAGAGAGCAGTTTTTAATATGTTTTTGTACATATAAGCCATTTCCCTTTTTCATTCTGTTTTTTTTTTCTGAATCTCTTTTGGTATTCATGCCCAGTAGTGGTATTTTTAGGTCAAAGAATATACATGAACATAATTATAATTTTTAATTGTATACATCCCTCTATCTTATTCTCTTACACTTTTTCTTTTTTCTCCCTTCTTTACAAAGAAGAGAATTATACTTTTAAAAAAATTTAATTTAATTTTTTTATTTTAATGTTTTATTAGTTTTTTATTTTTAAAAACATATGCATGGACAATTCTTCAATATTAGCCCTTGTAAAACCTTGTGTTCCAATTTTCCCTTCCTTCCCCTATACCCTCCTCTAGATGGCAAGTAGTCCAATATATGTTAAACATGGGAGAAATATATGTTAAATCCAATACATGCATACATATTTATACAATTATTATGCCACACAAGAAAAATCAAATCAAATCAGTAAAAAAAAAAAAAAAAAAAAAAAAAAAAATAAAAGAAGAAGAAGAAGCAAAATAAAATGCAAACAAACAACAACGAAAAGAGTGAGAATGTTATGTTGTGAACCACACTCAATTCCCATGGAGTGTAGATGGCTCTCTTCATCACTGAACAATTGGAACTGATTTAATCCTCTCATTGTTGAAGAGGGCCACATCCATCAGAATTGATCCTCATACAGTATTGTTGAAGTATATAATGACCACCTGGTTCTACTCATTTCACTTAGCATCAGTTCAAGTAAGTAAAAGGCATATACTTGAAGTATACTTGATGTTTCAGTGCTCTATGTTGGATGCAAACTGCCTCTGTTCTCCTGACCCTCTACTCTTTTCCTCCTGAACTCCAAAATGCTAGTTATTATCCTTTCTTTTCTCTTGGTTTATTTTGCTATTTTCTCCTTAAATCTACCCTTTTTCTTAAACCCCCTCCTCTATCTTCCCTATTTATACTCTTTGATTTAAATGTATTATTGTTTCCAACATTTTGTGTATATATTTTGCCTTCCTTTGACTAGTTCAAAAGAGTGAAGTTCATTGGATATTCATTTCCTTCCCTCTTTTTTCTTCTCCCCCCCCCCCCCCCGCTGGGGTTAAGTGACTTGCCCAGGGTCACACAGCTAGGAAGTGTTAAGTGTCTGAGATCAGATTTGAACTCGGGTCCTCCTGAATTCAGGGCTGGTGCTCTATCCACTGTGCCACCTAGCTGCCCCCTCTTTTTTCTTAAATTTTTTATGTGCTATATACTATATGTTTAGTACTCTTTGTATGTCAAAATTTGTTCTTAGTCCTGGTCTTTTCATCAGAAATATTGGAAGTTCTCTATTTCATTAAAGGTTTATTTCCTCTCCCTCTTTTCCCCCACCATTGAATGTTATTCAGTTTTTCTGGGTACTTTTTTGCTGTTGTAAGCCAATAACTTTTGCCTTTTGGAATATCAGATTACATGCTCTTTCTTTACTTTTTCTCTTGCCTGTTTACCTAGCATAATGCTTTATAAATGTTAGTTGATTGACAAGAAAAGCAATCACTAAAGATTTGTGATATTTATTAAGTGTCTATTATGTTCTAGTCACTGTGCTGTGTTAAGCAATATGACTCTTAGTGGCTCTGCCACTTACTCAGAAGGTAGTTTTGGACAAATCCTATTTCTGTTTTGGGACTCAATTTCCTTTACTTACAAAATGAGAGAGATGAATTAAATCAATAAATGAATGGATGAAAAAAACATATATTAAGGATAGAAGAGTGGTAAGTTTCAAAGAAAAAAAAATGAATTTTATTTTAGATGTGTTGAATTTGAGACTGAGGAACACTGTGTTTGAAATGTGCATTAATTATTTAGTAATATTTGATGTGGGACTGGATTCCAGGACAGAGACTAAGGAGAAAAAGTTTCCATTAGTTTCCTGGCTCTCTTGATTGCTACTCAATGTACTCATTCAACCTATGGAACTTCCCTTTTCTATCCTGCAACAATTTGAACATCTCCTTTCTAGTAAGGCCCATTGCTCTGAAACTACCCTTTCTATCCTCCCCCTAAATTCATTCTGAAAAGGTCCTAGACTCTCCATTGAGAAGTCATGCATTACCCATGCATGGGACTATCTAAATTTTAATGGGATTCCTAGAGAAAATTGTCCTAAACAAAGAGATAAATCTCTCATAGTGGAATTCACACAATATTCAGGTCCAGAATGGGGGGGGGATATTTTAAGGGAGAGAAACCATATTTTCAGGCACTTTCAAATTATGAGAAAACTAGACTATATATGCCCTAATGTCCTTGCTAGCACAAAATCTAGAATTCTTTCTTTTGTTCTTGAGAGGCAATTGGAGTTAAGTGATTTGCCCAGGGTCACACAGCTAGTATTAAGTGTCTGAGGTCACATTTGAACTCGGGTCCCTTTGACTTCAGGGCTAATGCTCTATATACTGTGTCATCTAGCTGCCCCTCAAAGTCTATCATTCTTTGTGTAACAATCTAGGCAGTCACCATCTCTGCCTAGTTCTAAGGTTCTCTACATAGGGACAATGACAAAGTATAATCTAAAAAACTCATTGCCTTTCTGAAAGAAGAAAGGATGCTGGGTAGAGGAAGAGTATGAGATCTTTGACTTGGCTCTATCACTTTAAGCTAAATAAGAAAGTCAAAAAGACAGAGATAAAGCTTCCCAATAGAAAGAAATTAATTATACATTTCACCTTTCTGAGAGAAGCTCAGCTGTTCATTGTGAACATAATTTCACCCATCCTGTGAGATATAGTTACTATACCCATTGTACAGACCAGAAAGTTGAGACCCAAAGGGCTCATCCTAGAGTCTCCTTGTGAATCAGGGACAGAGGTGGGCACAGGAATCCTGCTCTGCTTTTCCCTTTTCCTTCTTTCCTGCTTCTCAATCCTGGGAAAGAATGTGAGCTGTGATTCAGATCAAAGAAGCCCCAGGGGTACTAGGGAGATGCTGGGGAATCACCTGCCCCCAGAGAGCCAGCACCACCCTCATCAACAAGATTTGGATCTGGATGGCAGAAAGGGAGCCTTCTCCTCATGATGCAAGGGTATCAGGGTACCTGGGTTCAAGTCTTGGTCCTGCTGCTTCCTATCCATGTTATTTAAGTCGTTGTGAACCAGAGGGGAGGATTTGACAATAGCCTTTGCAGTTTCCTTTCAGATGGGAATCTGATCTAAACTGAGAGTGGCAGTTGGAAAAAGGAAAGGTATAAGCAGAGCAGCCAAGGGAGGGAGAGCTTGGAAGTCATGTGAAGTTGTCATGACTCATTCAGGGAGGCTGAGCTCCCCATCCAGGCCACATTCTGGGAGGTTTTGTTCCCTGCCAAAGCCCCACCTTCAAGGGCTTGTTCCTCTACCACTGGGGCTTAGGAAGTATGTGTGAGGACAACTTGAAAGGAGCAATTAATGTCACTTGTCCTTTCCCCAGCTCCCTACTGTTATTAGTCCCATTCCCACCCTTAATCTTGATAATAATCGTGAATACTATTATGCATATTATATAGCATATATATTAATTTTATATGTTTGTATATCACCCGCTATGTGCTGGACATTCTGCTAAGCCCTGTACAAACATTATCTCATTCAATCCTTGCAACAATCTTAGAAAGTAGGTGCTATTGCTATTCCTATTTTATAGATTAGGAAACTGAGGCAGACAAGTTCAATGACTTGCCTAGTCCCACAGCTAGTAATGCCTGAAACAGGATTTGAAATCAGACAGATCTCCCCGGCTCCAAGAGTGCTGGTTTACCCATTGCTCTACCTATCTGCCTTTAATCTCAGGTGCCACATAAAATGAGAACATCTTTAGGATTTGGGGAAAATCCTCAGATAATGATCCTGAAATAATAATAATAGACTGAAAGAAACTTCCAAAAGTCTATTCATCCATCTCTCTGCTTTTAGGCAAGACTACAATTATACTGCCTCAGAGAGATGAGAACATGACCTAGAATATGAAGCGCACAGCTGGAAGGGACCTTAAATATCTTTTGGTCCAGGCATTCTTGCCTGGGATCCACGAACTTTTAAAAAGGATGTTATTCTTGTTAGTACATTTCCATATAATGTATTTCTTTTATTTTTATTTTTTATTTTTTTAATTTATAATTTCTTTTCACAGTATATATGCATGAGTAATTTTTTAAAACATTATCCCTTGTATTCATTTTTCCAAATTTTCCCCTCCCTCCCTCTACTCCCTCCCCTAGATGACAGGCAATCCCATACATTTTACATGTGTTACAGTATAACCTAGATACAATATATGTGTGTAAATACCATTTTCTTGTTGCACATTAAGTATTAGATTCTGAAGGTATAAGTAACCTGGGTAGATAGACAATAGTGCTAACAATTTACATTCACTTCCCAGTGTTCCTTCTCTGGGTATAGTTGTTTCTGTCCATCATTGATCAACTGGAAGTGAGTTGGATCTTCTTTATGTTGAAGATTTCCACTTCCATCAGAATAATGTATTTCTTTTATAATCCTATACATTTAAAATATTATTTTGAGAAGGGGTCCATAGGATTCACCAAAAGCCAAAGGGGACTATGACAACAGATTAGAATCCCATGCTGTACTCTAACCTCTTCATATCTCTTTGAAAAAAAATTGATAAATTTTATTTTAATAAGTTTGAAAATAAACAATAATTGAGCAAAAAAGAGTGTTTAGGCAATTATATTTTTTGCATTGGAGTATTTATGGGTTGAAGCAGTTCGCATGCAGCTGGGTCCTCTCCCATGAGAGATGTGTTGCTGAGGGGAGGAGGAGAGGAAAAGAGACAGACAGAGAAAAACAGACACGGAGAGAGACAGAAACAGAGAGACAGAGAGAGATCTTTCCTCCTTCCCAAAAGTAGAGAAGACAGAAAAAGAGTCAGATTTTAGCATCTTTTAATATTGTGAGCAGTTAGCTCTTTTTGGCTCAGCCACTATAATTTTCAATAATCCCGCCTCCATCCTTAAAAATAGGATAGAGGACCAAGGAGCCCACCGTCCATCTCTAGTCACCTATGTGAAAAGGCAAGAGTATATATCTATAACAGTCTTCATATTTGTCAATCCTTATCACCTAACTCAGAGAAGGTAGGTGGCACAATGGATAGAACGCCAGGTCTGAAGTCAGGAAGACTCAGTCTTCCTGAGTTCAAATCTGACCTCAGCCACCGACTAGCTGTGTGACCCTGGCCAAGTCCCTCAACCCACTTTGCTTTGGGTCTCTCGTCTGCAAAGTGAGCTAGAGAAGGAAATGGCAAACCACTCCGGTGTCATTGCCAAGAAAAGCTCAAATGAGGTCACGACAAATGAGTCAGACACAACTGAAAATGACTGAAGCTGAGTTGCCTCACCCACTCATTTTAGAGATGAGAAAACTGAGGTATAAGAATATAGTTACCTGACTTACCCAAGATTACCAAACTAGTTAGTAACAGAATAGACTCCCTAGATAAGAAAAGTTCTTCTCTTTCTCTCTTACTTTAGGGTCTTGCTTACTCTCCATACTCTCCATATTTAATTTATCATTAATGGAATTAATTATTAATTAATTAATCCCTTAAATTAAAATTTATTCCTAGGTTTGGCATCAGATTTGGGATCATGGGACCCTCCCTTTCCAGCTCTGTTACTACCTGTGTAATTTTGTACAAGTCACCCGATCTCTAAAATATGGGAAATTGAACCACATCCGGGATTTTTAATCTTCTTTTAGAGACCCTATTGGCAGCCTAGTGAAGCCTATGAATTTCTCAGAATAGTGGTTTTTGGGTTTTTTTAGGTACGTAAGATTACAAAGGAAACCAACTAGATCAAAATGTAATGATCAAAATATGAAAAACAAATTTGCAGCCCTCAAGGTAAAAACCCTTGGACTCAATGCCCTTTAAAGAGCCTTCTTCTAGCTCGGAATGCTATGATCTCAGCCCAAATGCAATCATGCTGCTGAGGGCACACATACACACAGGTCCATACTGGTTTGTCTCTGTACACATCTGAAAACACATTTGACACCGGGTATTTCATGTCAGCCCAGCCACACCTAGGAATTCAACTTTCTGGTACTACTGGGTCCTTGAAGAATCCTGTTTTCAGAGTGTTCTGTTCCTGCAAGTTGATTCCAGGGCACAAGGCTGATCCAGTGTATTCCCCTCTACCACCTACTGAAACAATGACCATTGGTCTGGGAGGGCCAGTATCCTCCATGCTCAGGATGCCCCCATGTGGAAGAAGAGAAGAACCGTCCTTAGTAGAGATTGAGGAAATGTTGCAGAACACCTGGCCACTCTCAGAAACAGTTTCCTCATCTGCAAAATGGTAATAATAATATATAAAATGTCTACCTCATGGAGTTACTGTAAGAATTAAGTGAGATAACATACGTAACTTTTAAACCCTATGTAAATATCATTATTATAAGAATCTTAAGAGTCATTGTAGCCCATTGTCCAGCTTCTTAAACTCTGGGTTGTGACCCCATATGGTTGTGAGGGAAGGTGTAAGTCGAGAAATTATGATTGGTTAACAATAAATATTTAATTTGCATACCTATTTTATATACCTGGAGTCACGTAAAAATTTCTCTGACAAAAAAAGGTCATAAGTGGAAAAAGTTTAAGAAGCCCTAATCTAGTAAACAGAGAACCAGATCTGATTTTGAAAGTCCTAAATTCTAAAATCAGCTTCTTTTATATATATAATTTTTTTCGAATTTTATTTTAAATTTATTTTTTCCCCTCTTTCTACTTTTAATATTTATCTTGTGATCCTGAGTAAGCTATAGCCTTTCAATACCCCCCAGGCAACTCTCTAGGACTATAAGTTGCAGATAGCAAATGTTGATAGGGAATTTCCTTTGTTTTGTATATGTATATTTTTTCTAGTAAATTTATTTATATACATTATTTTATAAATCATTTTGGGAAAGAAAAATCAGAGCAAAAGGGAAAAACCACAGAAGAATTAAAAACAGGAAAAAGAAGTGAACATAGCCTGTGCTGATTTATATTCAGTCTCCTTCTCTTTCTGGATGCAGATGGCATTTTCTGTCCAAAGTTTATTGGGATTGCTTTGAATCACTGAACCACTGAGAAGAATCAAGTCTTTCATAGGTGATTATCACACACTCTTACTGTTACTGTGTACAATGTATTCCTGGTTCTACTTGTTTTTCTCAGCATCAATTCATGTACATCTTTCCAGGTCTTTCTAAAATCAATTTGTTCATCACTTTTTTATAGAACAATAATATCCATTATCTTCGTATACCAGAACTTGTTCAGCCATTCATCAATTGATGGATATCTACTCATCTTTCAATTCTCTGCGACCACAAAAAAGAGCTGCTACCGATATTTTTGCACAAGTGGGTCCTTTTCTGATAGTTTCCTTACTGAAATTTCCCATACCAAATGAAAGCACAGGCTCAGCTTGTGGATCTATCTGCATCTCTATGTACTGTATATTGAAGGGTCATTATATATCAGAATTGGAGGTAACACTAGAGGTCATACAGTTTATTTGCCTTATCATTTCATCCAAATAGCATATCCAATCTTTCTTTAAAGAGCAGTGATTAGGAACTTATCATTTTATGAAGCATCCTATTCCCCTTTTGCATAATTGTAATCATCAATCAATCAATATTTATTAAGCACCAAGTAGGTACCAGGCATTGTGTTAGAGATACAAATTCAAAAGTAAGACAATCTCATATCTTCAAGGGACCTACATTCTATCAGAGAGATAGATAAAACATTAAGTAAATATAGTATACATTTTAGAAAAACTCATTAAACAAAAATCATAGTAATGAGGGGAGCACTAATAGTAGGGGGAAATAAGAAAGACCTCTTGAAGGAGAAGGGCTTCTTGAATTTTGAGAGAAGCCATGAGTTCCAAGAGACAGAAGTAAAGAAAAATAATATTCAAGCAATTTGGAATTATGTTCAAAGAGCTATAAAACTGCAAACCCTTTGATTTATCACTACTGGATCTGTATCCCAAAGAGATCGCAAAAGAGAGAAAAGGACATACAAATGCAAAAATATTTGTACCAGTTTTTTTGTGGTGGCAAGGAATTGCAAACAGAAGGAATGCCTATCAATTGGAGAACGACTGAATAAGTTATAGTATATGAATGTAATAGAATATTATTGTTCTTATAGAAATGATGAGCAGGCTGATTTCAGAAAAGCTTTTTCTTTTAAAAAAGTAAAGACTTACACGAACTGATGCTGAGTGAAGCAAGCAGAATGAGGAGAACATTGTATATAGTAAGAAGAAGATTCTCTGATGATCAGCTATGATAGACTTACCTCTTTTTAGCAATACAGTGATCCAAGATAATTCCAATAGACTTATGATAGCAAATGTTAACCACATCCAGAGAAAGAAGTATGGAGACTGAATGCAGATAAAAGCATTTTATCTTCATCTTTTGGGGGTTAATTCTTTCTCATGAGATTTTTTTCCCTTTTGTTTTTTTTTTCAATATGCTAATATGGAATTATGTTTTTAAAATTATATATGTAAATGTATAGCTTATTATAAACTTAATCAGGTTGCTTGCTGTTTTAGGGAGGAGAAGGGAAAGAGGGAGAGAAAATGGAACTCAAAATCTTACCAAAATGAATGTTTAAAACTCTTTATTATAATTGGAAAAAATAAAATACTATTAAGTGAAAAAAAAGAGGGAAAGAGAGAGTATTCCAGACATAAAAGCATAGTCAGTTCAAAAGTAAAAAAGCAGCAGATGACATGTTGTATATGGGTCACAGCAAATGGGCCAATTTTGCTAGAGCATAGAATTCCAGGAGTAGTATGTAATCAATTTGAAAAAAAACAGGCTAAACCCAGATTCTGAAAGCTTTTAATGCCAAAAAAAGGAAGTCATATTTTAACTTGAAAGCAATGGGAAATCACTGAAGTTTCTTGTGCAAAAGGAATGGCATTTTCATAGCTGTGGTTTAAGAATATCAATCTGAAGCCCTGTGACTGGATTAGAGAATGGATTCAGGGAGAATGACAGAGACTGTTGCCGCAGTTCACATAGGATGTGATAATGGTCTGGACAAGGGTAATTGTGGTGTGAATGGAGAAGAGGACTGATGGGAGAGATGGGAAGGAGATAAAATTAACAAGACCTGCTGAGGAACAGAATACAAAGAAGCAAAGAAGAATGAAGGATGACTGTTCGGAATTTTTTTTTTAATTTACATTGAGCCTAAATCTGCTTTTCTAAACTTTCTACCCATTGCTCCTTCATTTTGTCCTCTGCAACCAAACAGAAAAAGTCTAATTTCTCTTCAACATGATATTACTTCAAATATTCAAAAATAAATACTTTGTCTTCTCTCTCAGGCTAAATATTCTCACTTCCTGTACCTGATTCAATGCAACACAGGCTAACAAATATTAATTAAACCACCTTTGGACAAGACACTGTGTTAAACTTAAAATACAAAGATTATTCTCAAGGATCTTATATTCTCCTGGGAAACATAGAATGTGTATGCATATAAGAAAATAAAGAAAGTAATTTCAAAAGATTAACAAATGTAGATTGGAGGACCTGGGTGACCTGCACTCATAGAAGTAGCAACTGAGTTGTGCGTCAAAGGAAATTAAAAATTTAAGAGGCAGAGGAAAAGAGGCCATGCTTCAAACATGGGGACCACTCATGCAAAAGGCATGGAGGCAGGAGATTAAATAGCTATTGGACTGCTTTGATGACAATGGAGAGTGTGTGAAAGGGAGTAATAGGATACAAAACTGGAAAGAAAAAATGGAAGCCATGTTAAAGATGGATTTAAATTCCAGGTTGAAAAATTTGAATTTTATCCAAGGAATCCCTAAAGATTTTTGAGGAGGGGAATAACATGGTCAGTGTAATATTTTAGGAATATCAATTTGCTAGCTGCTTGGAGGATGGAAAGAAATATGACCCTGGAAACAGGGAAATAACTAAGGCTTCATTGTAACCGTCTAGGTGAGGAGAATTGAGCATTTGAACAAAGGCTGAAATGAATATAAAGTGATGGCAACTGTTTGGATGTGGAATCTAGGATGACTTTAAAGTTTCAAGTTCAGGAAGAATGGTGATATCCTCAACAGAAAATGGAAAGTTTAGAGGAAAGATAGGTTTGTATATCATGATTTCTAATTCTCTCAAAGTTTTAATCTCCTTGTTGTGGAGTGCTCTACTTTGTCAATGTTCTTCCTAAAATGTGAGCACAGTCCAAAAGTCAGAATATAGTGAAACTATTATCTCACTTCTTGTGGCTACTATACTTCTGTCAACTCAATTTAAAGTTGTATTTGCTCTCCTGACTGCCATGACTACTGTTCTTTTTGGCTTGTAGCATATTAAAATCCTCAGGGTTTTATTATTTTCTGCAGCATGAATGTTGTCCAGGCACAGTTCATCATTGTGTACTTATAAAGTTGGTGTTCTAAATCCACATGTGAGACCCTATACTTATCCCTCATCAATTTTTTCTTGCATCGAATCATTCAATCAAACTTTTTTGGTCGTTGGTTCTATCATTCAATATGAATGGTTTAGTCCCTAAAATATGTCAAGGAAAGGCAGAGAATTCTCATCCTCAGAGGATCAAAACCTATCTCCTCTGTCAAACATGCAAAAAATTTAATATCTTTGAGGTGAGATTAAAGTTCTCTAAACCTAAGTCTTACCAGAAAAAAGTAAGGGAAATGGAAGGAAAGGGCAAATTGTATTTGATCTTTGAAAATCTTTTCAATTTCCATCAGGCTTATTTCCTTATTTTATTAGAGCCTAGACACCCTGATAATTTTGCTAGCTGTAAGTGTTTTAACTTTGGTTCTAAGTCTAACTCTAACTCTCGGCAGCCAGGCTTATGTTTGCTGTCTGTCCTATAAAGTCCTCCAAAGTGCTTAGTAAAGAAAAGTTGGAAAGGAGGGGGCAGAGCTACAGACTGCTGAGTCACTAAGCACAGGACTTCAAGCCACTGCTACTTCTCGTTCAGAAAAATGGGACAAGTTACATGATTGCCCTCTAGAGTCCAAACTTAGCAATATGAAATATTGATAATGAGCTCCCCAGACACAGAGAAATGCCTTGCTTAGGAGGCCGCTGTGACGAGAGGGGAAGGTTTAAACCAGAATCCAAGTGAATCATTCCTTCCTTTCAGTTCCTTCTCCCCAGAGTTATCCCAAATGTGACTGCAACCCTGGAGGCCTTCGTTTACTTGCGCTAATCCAGTCTCCAGGCCCAGCTGCCTTCCTGCCCAACATCAGGGCTTCCTCCTGGGGCCATCCCCCTCCTTAGAATGTGTGTCAGGACTGTTTATGCATTTCTAGCAAAGGTACCAGGGGACAGCAAGCTACGTAAGGCAAATAACAGTAAAATGGGCTTCAACCATTGGCGTTAAAGGTTAGAAGTGAAAAGAACTTAAAAGAAAGGCAAATATTTTTAAATTCTGTACCAACTTTTTAAAAAGGGGGAACCAGTTTACATATGTTCTCTTGATCATCACAGCAACCTTGTATGGTAGGTATATTATTATCCCCATTTTATATTCCGTGTCTGAGTCTTGCAGCTTGAAGTGGAGATCCCCTGGAGGAGGGCACCCCAGATTCAAAGAATGCTGTGAGTCTGCATTCATTAAATTTCAAGGGAAAAAACAAGAGATGGGAGGATCTGGAAAGAATTCTTAAGAAGTGGAAACTGAGCTATGGCTACAGAAAGCTAACACTGCTTATAAGGCCCCTTACAGGACTGGTTTTTACCAGTCAGCTACAGTACAAGATTGGTTCAAAGCAAGGCACTTAATGAAATGACACTAAAAAAAGAAAACATTTCCCCCTTAAACTTGGTGCCTCACTTTCCCACAAGTACACACACCATCAATAGGAAGAATAAACACAGATAAGCAACATGGATGGCTACAGTACATTTATAGAATCAACTCTATCTCTGCCTTGTATTACCTGACTGATTTTTAAAAAGTGATATGGACTAGTTCCACCATTGCACTTCTGCTGAACCTGACCCCTAATGGTGTTCCTTGGGCATGTAGTCTCCACTGGATGTGGTTCCATTGGCTCCTGCTCTCTTGAATGCCGTGTCTAGTGGACAATGCAAGTTCTAGCCCTACTGGCCATGTAAGGATAGAGCCTGCTCCATTTTATGATTTCAGTTGAAGCACTTGATTGTAAGACTCTCCCTTTCTCATTAGAAGGGAGAACTTTTATAGGCTTTTTTTTACAGGTCTATAAAGGAAAGCAGCAGTCCTCAACCAGATGTTTAGCATCAGTGCAAAGAATCATAGAAATGAAATCTCAGATTTTTTCCCCCCACACTTAATGATTGGACTCTCTTGATCCCTTTAAAAGCTTGGCTACTGAAGTCTCTCATCTTGAGCAGGAGAGTCTTAGCCTTTTGCTCTAAGCCTTTTAGAATAAAATTCTTTGGAACCAAGAGTCAATATGTTTTTCATTAATTAGTACCTTCAGGCTCTAACATATTTTTGTGGTTTGTTTTGTTTTGTTTTACTAAACTTCTTGGTTGCTGAGCTTTGGATCATCACAGGTGATCCCAGTCTCTCAGTGAGCATTTCATATACCTTCTGATTTTAAACTTTGAAATCTAAACTATACCTGGTCATGAGCTTTTGCTTCAGATAATCTTTACAGCAAAAGAAAAGGGGCTCTCAGTTCCCATGCTAGCATTTAGTTGACTAAGACATCAAAAATAATTATTTAATAAAATATTTAATAAATTTAATTTACTTAATAAATAAATTTTATTTAATTTTTAATTTAATATTTTATTATTTATTAAATTTAATAAAATAAAATTTCATTTTTATTTAATAAAATATTTTATTTTTATTTAATATTTAATAAAAATTTAATAAAATAAAAAATCATAGGCTCAGACATATAAACAGTTAAGACAACTAGCCTTCTCTGTACAATGATCTCCACCTTCCCAGGGGCACAGGGCATACTTACACAGGAGATAAGAAATTAGGATTGTTTGATCAAGAAACTTACCTTTTGATGAGCCCCATTTCTCAGAGGGCTACAAAGTGCTATAAAACCTGTGACAAGACTCCTCCCCGATCTGCAAAATTCCCACAATTCACATTATCAATGAAGAGCAAGATCTATATAATGACTCTGTTCTTTGTTGCTCCATCACTCTGACTCCTTGTTGGTTCAGGCCTTAATGTGGTCCAGTGAGAGAAGCAAAATATGGACAGGATTATTAATTTTGAATTCAAGGAGACCTTGGAGCACTGCCTCCTAAGGTTTATTGAAAGTGATGATGTTCTTTGCTCACTTTAAAGTGCCATATAAATATGAGCTACTGGTGTTATTAACTTTTCTTTTGGTTCCAGGATGATTGGTCAAGGAATCATTCCATTGCTTTGCTTCAGTCTGCTGCTGTGGGGCCACATAGTTCCTTGGTTTCCAGAAGGCATCATAAAGAACCAATTCATCCACTACTTACCAGATTCTCTCTGTCCAGACTTTAGGCTTTTCATTCAGTCTCTCTTTATGCCACTGTACCTCCTTTGTAAAGGCTGAGGCTGAGAGAGCTTGAAAATCCTGTGGTTGTCTGGCCTTGAACTACATCATTAAACTAATTAATCTCAATTCACATCAAAGAGTTAAGCATGTCAAGAAAATGTTATGCTGTATTAAGGAGTCATGGTCAATGCCAGAAAGTCCTCATCAGTGGGCAATGATGCTAGTCTGTGGGGATCTAGTGTTATTTCCAGGGCTTCTCTCTCCAAATTTTTGGGTCATCTTTGACCCCATCATTTCTCTCTCCCATATCAAGACCTAATATGATGTAGTTAGAGGGATTGTATTCAAATCCTGAGTGTGCCATGTGCTAGCTATTTTACTTTGTGAAAATTATTTTATGTTGTTGGGCCTCAGGTTAGAATAAATCGGTCAGATGTTGGATATATTATATTACATTTTCAATTCCAGTTGTGTAGGGCCCTCAGTGAGATGTCTAGAAAGATTACCAAGCACTTGTAGTCTGGTGTCCTTCCTTAACCATCTATCTATATCTGTATCTATATGCAATTATAGTCTAGTGTCCTTCCCAAACTATCTATCTATATCTATATTAATCTTAACTAGATGAAAGGAAAAGCATCCCAGGGATTCTTCAAATTTTGAAGAATTGCCAGCAACTCATGGAACTTATTCAGAATTTCAGCAGCTTCGTCCTTGAGAAAGAATGCATCTGATGAGTATGTGCTGGCAGGAGGAAGCCAGCTAGGTAGCACTGTGGATATACTTAGGAAATTAGGAAGATCTGAGCTCAAATCCAGCCAGACACTTACTAGCTGTGTGATCTAGGAAAGTTACTTAATTTCTGTTTGCATCAATTCCCTTATCTGCAAAATGGGGATAATAATAGCATCTTCCTCCTAGCATTGTCGTAAGGATCAAATGTATATAAAGCACTGTGCCTGGTATATAGTTAAGTGTTATATAAAGGTTAGCTATTATTATTATTATTAATAGACCTGTGGGTGAAGGTATGTAGTTCTTCCCTAGCCTGGGTGGCCAAGCCGAGATGGGTAGCCGAAAGAGGTAAGGGTTTTGGTAGTGAACACGTGGGTCTTCTGACCAGGTGTTCACTCGGGAGCCATCAAGTCAGGGCATCAGTTAGGGCATTATGTGAGTAAGTACAATAAAGGCTTTTAAGATTACATGTGGTTGTTCTTGCGTGCGCTACCAGTTATTAAGCTATAGATTCAAGAGATTGTGGCCAGAGACCTTTGAAGGCCTCAGAGGAGGCAAGCCGGGTAGAGTTCACACTGCAAAGGACAGTGGTCAAAGGTACTCTGGTGGGTCTAGGACAGACTGGTAATTGTAACTGACAAGTGGGCATGTTACAAATCTGTAACCAAGTCTGTCCAAGCCTCTCTGTATTCATCCTGCTGGTCATTTCTTACAGAACAATAATATTCCATAACATTCATATACCATAATTTACCCACCATTCTCCAATGGATGGGCATCCATTCATTTTCCAGTTTCTAGCCACTACAAAAAGGGCTGCCACAAACATTTTGGCACATACAGGTCCCTTTCCCCTCTTTAGTATTCCTGTCATCTTAGCCAATCTGACAGGTATATAGTGGTATCTCAGAGTTGTCTTAATTTGCATTTTCTCTGATCAATACTGATTTGAAACACTCATATGATTGGAAATAGTTTCAATTTCATCATCTGAAAATTGTTCATATTCTTTGACCATTTATCAATTGGAGAATGGCTTGATTTCTTTCAATTTTGATACTTAATTGGGAATTTTACATTTATTCTGATAGTTTGGTTTTTTTAGTTGCAATTCATTGATTAGCATTCTCTATTTTAGATGTATTTCTGCTTTGGTTATATCCCATAAATATTGGTATGTTGTCTTTAATTATTGCCATTTTTGGTTAGACTGCTAACCTTGTGCTTGTGGGTCTTTAGCATCAAAGGTGAGAAATGTAATTAAGTGCCTTTTAAGTCCTTCAGATTTAGCTTTTTAGTTTTTTTTTCCCCAGAAACTTATAATGCTTTCCTGGGGCCCAGGGTCTCATTTCAAGCTTTGGTCTTGCCACTCTTCTCCAGCTGCTATTGACTCCAGACAGACAGCAGGTAGAAAATTTTGCCTTATAGGTGACTATTTTTGGAGACTTATGCAAATATATGTAAGTTTAAGCATTTGGGTATAGAGAGTTGAGAACTATACATGCATAATTATATATGTTAATGCCTTTATACATATATGCAGATAAGCTTACTTGTATGTAAATGGATTCATGTACAAGTTGTGCACAAGTGTGAGTTGGAAGGGGATCCACAGATAAACTAGCCCTACCCCTAATTGAATAATGAATCCAATCTAAAGATCCCCAACAAATAATAACCTAGCCTCCACTTCAACATCTTCCTTGACAAGGAATTCTCTACTTTCTGAGGCAGTGTGTTCCATTCTTACATAGTTTGAATTATTAAAAAGTTTCTCTTTCAATTCAACTGAAATCTATCTCCCTGTGATTTCCACCCATTGTTCTCCTAGTTCTGCCCTTCATGGCTAAACAAATCTAATCTTTTCTTCCACAGAAGAGCTATCATGTCTTTTCTCCCCACAAATCTCTTCTGAATAAACATTCCCAGTTGCTTCAACTGATTCTCATATGACAGATTTTGAGCATGCCATTCCCCTACTACTGTGGGAAAGTGTCTCAATCAGGGAAAGAAGTAGAAATCTAGACATTGAGAAATCTATAAATCAACCAGGGAAGCCAGAGGGGAGTGTGCATTTCAGACAGGTGTGTGTGTGTGTGTGTGTGTGTGTGTGTGTGTGTGTGTGTGTGTGCTCAAGTGTGGGACAGAGAAAAGAGCACTCTCTAAAACACTACTTACAGACTCATAGTCCTTAGAATTCTTAATATTAAATGGGAAGCAATCCCAGAAACCATATACTTCAAAATCTTTATTGATGGGAAAACTGAGGTACAGAACAGGTGATATAATTGATCTTCCTTCTTTCCTATGGCAAAGTAGTTACAGAGTCTAGATTAGGATCAGAGGCTCCCAGTCCAAGGCTTTTTCTACTGCAATGAGTCCTGGGATTTCCTGGTTAACTTTGCTTTTTTTCCTTTGTAGCCCAGGAATCCCAGCCCCAGGAGGGACCAGCCCATCAATTTTAACCATTATGCCACAAAGAAGAGTGTACTTCGGAGAGCATGCTGGATGTGGCTCTCTTCATGGTCCAACGCCACTCGACTGAAGGCTGTTCTGGAACAGGAACCACCTTCTCCCTACTACATAATCCTGGTCACCCTCCTCAGCATCTCTCTGCTCTTACAGGTGGTCATTGGGATCCTCCTCATCATAACTGGTGAGGAACCAGGGGTATTAAATGAGCTGCTTCTTGTTGCATCTTACAGCTAAGGGTTGCCTGAAGACATCTAGTAAAGGGAAACATTAATTCCCAACACAGCCAATTCTACTTTGGATTAACTAAAAGGATATTCTCTGACTAACCCTAAACCTACTTCCCCAAAACTTCTACCCTTTGCTCCTAATTTTTCACTTGGGAGCCAAATAGAAACTTTTTCCCCATCTGATCGCTTTTTCAGAATTTTTTCCTGATTTAATTTTTCCCAGATTGTTTTCAGTTTGAAGCTTTTCACATTATTTTTTAAAAATCATTTAAAATTTAGGATTTTATTTGTAATAGCCAAAAAAAAGTCCTTATAGAAATGTCCTTTCCATAAGATTCTTTCACTTAAAAAAAGTAGCTGGATTCTCCAGTGCACATTTTCCAAAATTACAGAATATATGCATTTACAAATAAATCTTTGAATAGGATACCTTGTTACCAGAATTTTAAAATTGCATTTCTTCTTTCTACTAATATACTACAACATAAGCGATACTGATGAGCTAAAATGTAGCATAAATGGTAAGATAAATAAGAATTGCTGAAGATCTGAGGTCCCTGGATATCAGAAGCACAGGAAGAAGATAAACTCTAGCAATAAAGGATAATTTAACAAAACTTAGGAACAAGGTAACAAGTTTTCTACTTCAACTGTGTAAACTTAAAGTCGATGAAAACACTGGGGGTTTGACAACAGCATATGCTCATGAACCACAAATAACTTAGAAATAAAGTTAGGAAGGTACAACCGTGTGTCCAAAAATCTGAATGGAAATTCCTGCTCCATTTCCTAGCTGCATAATATTAGACAAGTTGTCTCATATATAAACAGATAAAGTCCATTTGCAGAATCTGACCTCAGTCTGTAAAGATGTTTTCTAAAAGAGTTCTTCTTTAAAAGTTCAGTAATAATTACCGAAAATTACAAAAGACTGAAAGAAAATTTGTAACTAGATGTGGCAGATTACTAGTTGTTAAGTAGTTCCGAGGCAAGAACATTTTATTAGGTTTTTTTTTTAAATTATTGCCATGAAATATGTAGGTAATAAAACTATTGTTCCTGACTTTGCAAAGTTAGTGATCATTCTTTCCAGCTGCTTCAAATGGCAAGGAAAGAGCAGGAAGGGTAGTTGTTGGTGCATCCAGGATGACACTGAACAGCTAAGAAGATCTGACAAATGGGAAATCTTTCAGTTTTTAAAGGAACGTATAATCCTTCCTAATTGGGGAAAGAAAAGATTGGTGTTGAGGCGTTCCCTCATTCTTTTTATTTTCTATTGTGAAAATGGATCAATTTTTCTCCAGAATAGTATAATAACTTTGCAATGTCAAAAAGACATTATTCAATTCTAGCAGGTCACTGAAAAATTCCCTTGTCCCTCCATATACTTATCTAACCTTCACTCTTCTGTTGGATTCTTTTCTTAAAGTCAACTGGTGATGGGCAATTTTGTTGCCATGGCTTGCTGCCTAGCCATGGTTTTGTTGTGGCCGGTAAGATAATACACTTTGCAAACTTTATCACTGCTGCTGACAATGATTGTCAAACGTGTGAAAGCCCTTCGGAGTGCTTTGTAGTACTATGCAAACAGAAAACTATTATTATCATTGTTAGATATTGCCTTATAGAAGCCACTGGTCCGTGGGAGGGAAAGGAGAAATTTCAGCCTTCTCACTCCCTTATCCTACCCTGTGCTGAACCTGAGACTCCAGTCTATGGTTCCAGATTGTGAGATTTTAAGAGAGATGCCCATCTGTGGCTTCTGGCTCTGACATCTCCACCCACTCATCACTCCCACCTTTCCAATCTTCCACAGCACGGATGGACTTAAATGAGGTGTCAAAGCAACAGCGGCTGAACCAGCTCAACAACACCACCATGGTCATGGTCTTCATAACTGTCATCATCAACATTTTCATCACAGCCTTTGGAGTGCAGAAAATGGGGCAACCCTGGCCTACACCCAGGCCCTACTGAACCCAGCCTGGGGCCCAGGTGAGGCTAAGGAATGGAAGGACTTCGTTCAAGCACACACATGGTCTGCTGCCTGGCCTCTGGGAGGGAGAAGGGTGGGATTCTTCAGAACAAGAGAGTACCTGCCTAAATACCAATGGGGTAAAGCTTGGGGGAGGGCCTAAATAAGGGGATGGAGTAGGGTGAGGTTAGATTGGAAGGGGAACAGCAACAGGGCATGAGCAGGTTTAGGGACAGCCCCTCAGCCATGTGCAGGGATTAGGTTTGAAGGAAACTTCCCTTTGCCTTGTCTTAAATTTGCTAGGTACTTGTTCTCTCCAAGACTTGTTTGTTTTTTTGTTTTTGTTTTTTTAGTTAGGAATGGGCAGTCAGCTTCTATGTAAAGGGAATAATGGAAGTAGAAATTTTTTCATGTCATTCTCATCACCTTCTCAGCTGACCTTTCTCTTTGCTTCCTCTACAGGTGAAGGCCCTGGAATTCCTTCTGCTTTCCTTCCCTTTGACTTCTGCCAGCCCTGAAGACCTCTGCCCACCTCCATCCAGCTCTATGAGCCTTCCCCATAGTACCTGGGAAGGACCCACATGGTTGTGTTAGTCCCCAATACAAATGCAAATGCTCAAGTGTTTGATTCTGTTGGTCAAAGTGAATTTCTATATTGATGGGTGTCAATGTTTTGTGCTCAGAATGGGGACACTGTCAACCTTTCAGTATTATTCCCCCAAACCTAAGACTGCCGCAAAGGTGCTGGGGTTACTGCCTCCAAGTCAACCATATCCCCTTTCCTATTTCATACCATTTTCGTCTCTCCAAAGAGAAAAGAGCTAACTATAAAGTGACCTGCTAAAACAACATGTGTCATTCTTTACCGTTTGAAGTTCATGAGCTCATAGAGCTAGAACTGAAGGACTTCAGAGTTCATCTATTAAATGCTCCCCCATTTTATAGATGAGGACACTGAAGCCCTGGAAGGTTTAAGAAACAGAAAAGATGACTTGAATCTCTCCTTTTCCTTAGGGATCCACGGTCAAATAGCTTCTCCTTCCTTGCTTGGGCAGCCTCCCACTAGAGGGCTGCCATATTGATTTCAGGCACTGTCAACTTGTGATCATCCGTGGATGCGTTATCCATTTTGTGGATTACCATAGCAAAATTTTAATCCAAGTTTGGCTTTTTCCCCAATAGCACAGCATTTCCCTTCCAGTTTCCCTACACAACTGCCAAAACATACTCAGAAAATGCAAACCGATTTTAACGTTAGTGAAGCATAACTAGAAAATTCAACTTGTAAACTGTGAGAGTTGAAAGGAGCCAAAGGGATAATCTAGGCCTTCATTTTACAAATTAAAGTTCTAGAATCCAGAGAGATTATGACTTGTTCACAGCTAGAAATTCACTTGAACCCAGGTCATTTCACTGAGTTTACTTGCCTGGCACCTTTAGAAAGATCATATGGAAGTCATTTTGGGAGTATCTGCTGCTTTAAGTCAATCCTAGCTCCTCAAACAATGGGAATCACAGAGAGTTAGGATTATTCTGAAAAAAAAGTGTAGTCATTACTCTCTCCAGATCAGCCTGGCTTCTAGACTGAAGCTTTCAAGAAGCTCAGCATGTATCGGTTCTAGGTAATAATAATGACCTTACATTTATACAGCACTTTCAGGTCTGAAAGTGATTTACAGTTTCTTACACTGAGTTCAAAGATTACCTAGTTCAACTACAAATGAGCAAGTAGTACATTTAAAACTGTGATAACATGAGTATAAGTGGAAAAGTCTGGAATTAAACTTTCTCCTCTTGCTTTCGGATCCATTTTACAGATGGGGAAACTGAGACTTAGGTTAAGTTAGACTTGCCCATGTTCGTATAACTTAGGCAGTATCAGAGCCACTGGCCTACAAGTTTATTGATTTTCCCTCTGTATATCATCCTGTTAGCCTGTAAGCTTTCTGAGGGCAGGGACCATTTCTTCTTCCTTTATAGCCCCATGGAAACTAGAGTCACACAGCAAATACATTGCTACAGGTGAGGGTAGCACTGCTATTTTTGGCATAGCCATTGATGGATGTGAGACATGACTGATAGACACAAGGACATAATTCCCTTCATCCCAACCCCTCCCCACACGGAAAAGTAACAAGAAAACATCAGACTTGGATTTTTCTAAGAAGATGCTGTATTTAACCTTTTCTCTTCCCAACCAATTTTTTTCTTTTACATAACAGAAGCCCAGGAGGCCTCTCCTCCTTAAGGCAGATGGTACAGAGGTAACAGTACATTAGTCAAACACAAGGCACTTAAGTTCAAGATTCAGGGAAGAAAATTGGGGTGGGGGAATGGGACGTTGGGGCAAGGGCTCTGGTAATCTGAAGAAGATGAACCAGTAGGGTGATTTCCAATTTGCCTTTTCCAGTCAAAGCCTATTTCAGATCTTTTAAAGAATTTCCTTCAGAGGAAAGCTTTTCTGAGAAAATGGACATCTCACATAGACAACCCTAATTCTCCTTTCCTCTTCTCTCTCTTCTCTGTCACTGGCTCTGTTCAGAATACAGCAAGTTTGAACTAGGGATAGCGTTCAGCTATAGGCTGAGGTCTTGGATCCCATTGTGTTTCTCCATAATCCCCTCCTCATTAACCAGAGGGCTTCCTTCTTTTTTTTTTTTTTTTTTTTTTTTCATCCACATGCCTAGACAGACACTGGAGCACTGAGACCCGGTATCAAATGCACCATTGGTGAATGCAGCAGCAGGAGAATCCCCAGTCACAAAGGCAGCCCGGGGTGTAGTGCAAGATTCATACATAATGATCAAATGGGGAACAGTAGGCAGAGGTAGCAGTCTGGTGGTAAAAGGGCTAAAGGACTGTATTTCACTTGTTCTCTTCTTATTCTAGGGGAGGCGCTTCCTCCCTTCTTGTTCCTCCCAGCCTGAGATCTAGGAGCTCCAGCTAATTCAGTGTGATCCTTCCCTTTTCCAGGTGACTATCTGGAGATATTTTAAAATATCAAGGCTGGGGAGGGACAAATAGCACCAGAACTCCTCCCTATTTTTATATACAGACCAGCAGTTCCCTTTTCCTGCTGTCCTCCCTTTTTTTTTTCCCTCTCCACTAGCCTTTCCTAGAAACTATAATTAAAGACACTCTCCACTTCTCTGCTCTGCAGCAAATAGTCTATAAAGCCAGTGGCAAAGGTAAGAAGTTGAAATGAGCTCGGAACCCCTTGACAGACTCCCCACTTTCCCTTCAAAACATACTCCTTGTAGTTTTCATGTTGGTTACTGGCCCCAAAGGAGTGGTGGGATGGGGATTTCAGTCCTGTGCTTCAGCCAGCCTGAGCTTAGCTTCTCTAGCTGGATAAAGTTAATGCCCTGTTGTTGATGGCCAAGTCAGGTGATTGGAAGCACTTGCTTTCTTTCAGTGGGAGTAATGAGGGACAGGGATATGGGTTGTGAGAGGAGGGTCACCATCTTGAAAAAGCTTGATTTTTGGAGTGTATTCAACAAGGTTTCAACTTTGATTACAAGACAGCTTCTCAGGGATGAATGGGGGAGAAACAACATGACATAGCAGAAAGTCAGAAATCCACTACTGAGAATACTCCCCGAAGTACCACCTCATCCCCCTGGGGATTGTTTTCCCCTCTGAGAAATCAAGGATTCTCACAGTCTGTGCTGGTTGAGAGAGGATGGTGGATTCAATACCTCCTCCCACCCCTCTACCATCAACCAATAACTTTTTTAAAAGAAAGTCTATGTTTCATGGTCTATACTCCCTACAAAAGGCAAGCTGGTAGTGGAAGGCTTCTCATCTGGTGACGGTCGCTCTTTTCCTTGCTGCCTTTCTATTTCCTGAAGAGGTATTCCACCTCTGCCATCTAGACCTGGATCCCATCCTTCCACAGAGCCTCCACTTAAAAATCCTTCCTGTTGAGTACCCGAAAGGCTCAAGGAAGGGGGAGAATAAAACACTGCCACCTATTCAGACTCCACATTCAGGTCCATAGGTGGGAAGATGGCTCTCAACAGAGGTGGGGAGGATGCAAGGGGGTGCTGGTTTACTCCTCCCATTCATTTTTATTCCCCCTCCATTGGTGAGCAGGAATGGAAGCAGCTGCAGGTCAGGAGGCAGGAATCAGTCAGTTCTGGCCGGGCACACTCTGAGATCATGGCATGTTCAACTGGCGACGGTTCCACATGCCTCGCTTGGAGTGGTACCGATGGAAGAAATTCCTAAGGGAGAGGCGTTCCACTTCTAGACCAGCCTGTAGAATCCTGAAGACCAAAAAGACAGGAGAAGTCAACATAAGTATCCAGGAAATATGGGGAAGATCTTGGAGCCCTTAAGATTCCCATTCCCATTCATGATGAGATCTCTCCCTTACATTTAGGCCTTCCTCTGGTGGCCTGCACCCACTAGGGAAATGGCCATGGGCAGTTAGTTCTACAGCTAACAGAGGGACAGATGAAGACATTAGGCTGCCTGGAGATCATTGGGAAGTTTGGAGCCTTTTTTTTTTTTTGACTCTTCCCTTTATTTTGTGCTCATCTTAACCATCTCACTCTCTGGGTACCCTCTGGCCATGGGATGGGAGAAGGGGTCATATGCACCCTTCCGTACTTGGAACAGAGCTGTAAATAGAACCAAAATGATGGTGAGACCTTGAATTCAGGAAGCCGGGAACACACGCTATGTGACACCAGGCAAGTCATTTACCACCTTGGCAATTTGGGCAACTCTCTAAGACTCTAAGTGACAGAAAAGATGCTGACCCACACTGGTGAAGGGAATTTCCTCATCTGGAAATTCCTATGCCAATGAAATCACAGTCTTTAATACTGTATGAAGGATGCATAAAATCTGACCAAATTCTAAAAACACCAATAGCCAAGGAGGTTTGGTTCGGCAGATAGCCTTCATAGCCCACACCCATCTCCATATTTCCTGATCCTGCTCGGAACTCTCTTCACCAATTCCATCTCCATCAGCATCCTAGCTTGGAGTATCCTTCATGTCCCCAGTTCTCAGGGCTAAGCACATGAGTACCGTGTCTTTTGCGTTACATCTGGCTAGCGGTAGAAATGGCCAGAGTCAGATGGCATCTATATTTCAATAAGCCTTTCTGTACCTAAGAAAAAGGCAATTAAATGGGGCAGGCAGGAAAATATATATCACCTTTGCTTGATTGCATTCTGTTCTCTTATATAATAAGCATGAAGTACTGTGATTTTCTACAGAATTTCCCAAAAATCTTAGAGCAAAGAACTAAAGTTTAAAAGTACACTAAGACTTCTAGGATATCTAATATAATGCTTTTCTCAGGTTATTTCTCTGCTCAAAAACTATCAATAGCTCCTTATTTCCATTCATAGTAGTTATTTATTAAGTACCTACTATGTGCCAGACACTGTGATAAGTGCCAAGGATATAAAAAAGGGGCAAGAGACAGCCCCGGTCTCTCTCTTTGTCTCTATCTCTCGTCTAACTAAACTAACTTTGCATATTTTTGGAGAAATAAAAAACTATTTTTTAAACACTAGATTTTTATTTTCAAAATACATGCAAATATTCATCTTCACAAAACCTTGTATTCTATTTTTTTCCCTTTCCTTCTGCTTTCCCCACCCCAAGAAGCAAGCAAGAAACATGTACAGTTCTTCTAAACATTTTTCCATACTTTTCATGCTATGCAAAAAAAAAAAAAAAAATCAGATCAAAAGAGAAAAAAAATGAGAAAGGGAAAAAAAAATCAACAAAAAAGGGAAAAATACTATGCTTTGATCCACATTCAGTCTTCATAGTTTTCTCTCTCTGAATGTGGATGACACTTTCCATCACAAGTCTACTGGAATTATGGCTTCACAGTTTCATCTTTTCAATAACCCTCCAATAAAATCTCTCTCCTCAAAGTGCCACCATTCAGGGGCATGTTCTCACCACCTCACACTACTGCTGATGGGTTTGTCAGATTCAAATCTCTTCTCTCTCCAATCCATCCTCCAATTCAACCATCACAGTGGTTTTCCTAAAGCACAGATCTGATCATGTCACCCCTCTACTTAATATCTCCAGTGGCTCCCTATCACCTTCAGGATCAAATGCAAAATGTTCTGTTTGGCATTCAAAGTCCTTCATTACTTTGTCCCATCTTTCCAGTCTTCTTACACCTTACTCCCACAAACAGGTATTTTTCACTACAATTTCTCTGGCTTCTTCACTGTTCCCAAAACAATACATCTCTTGATTCCAGGAATTTTTTCTGGTTGTCCCTCATATCCAGGATGTTCTCTATCTATTCCAATTACTGATCTCCCTGATTTTCTTTAAATTTCAACTAAGATCTTACCTTCTACAGGAAGCCTTCTCCAACCCCTTTAAATTCTTATGCCTTCCCTCTATTAATTATTTTCTGTTTATATTGTATATAACTTATTTATTGTTGTTCGATCATTTCATCATGTTCAATCCTTCATGATCCCATCTGGGATTTTTTTGGCAAAGACACTGGAGTGATTTTCCATTTTCTTCTCCAATTCATGTTATATTTGGGGAAATCAAGATAAATAAGGTCAACTCCAGGCCCAGTGCTCTATCCACTATGTCACCTACCTGCCCAGATGGTTTGTACATAACTATTTGCATGCTATCTTCTCCATTAGCTCGTGAATCCTTCAAGAGCAGGTTCTACCTTCTCCCATTTTGTATTCTGAGCAGTTAGCACAGTTCCTGGTACATAGTAGGCATTTAAATGCTTACTTACTGACAATGGTTAGCCTGGTTAGTAATATATTAAGTCTTTTACTTCTTCGTAATTAATTTTTTGTTCTATTCCCTCCAGGGACTGTTCTACAACATCTCTTTTCTCCTCAAGCCTTTTATGTCATTCCCTCTTCCTTCTTTCATCTGAGGACTTTGCCTCATACTTTACTGAGAAAAATAAGACCATTCACCATAAGATTTCTCTTACATTTTTCCTCTGTATCTCAAAAACTCTTTAATACTTTCCCTTATTGTCTCCTCCTTTATTTCAATCTCTAATAAAGAGTTTCCCTGTGCCAAAGCAAACAAATATGGAGCATCCCCCCCAATTTTCACAAGCAGATTGTCCCCTTCTTTTTACTCTTCTATATCTCTCTAGCTACTGTGAGTTACAAAAATGACTTAGGCTTCTACATCTGAAAAAACTTTCACATTATCATCCCATACTCCTTCCTTTCTCAGTCAAAAATCTGTCTCCTAGAAAAATCTGTCTCCACCTATCTCCTCTGTCTTTCCACTCATTATTTACTTCTCAATCCTTTGCATTCTGGATTCTAACCTTGCCACTCAACCAGAACTGTTCTCTCTGGAGTTGCCTCTGATTTCTGAATTGACAAACCTGATGGCCTTTTCTCGATCCCCATCCTTCTTGACTTTTTGGATGCATTTAACATTATTGACCACTGACTCCTCTCACATAATCCTGTCTCTGGGTATTCATGACACTGCTCTCTCTACAATCTCCTCTGACCTGTCTGATCTCTCTTCAGTCTCTTTTGCTCATTATTCAGGCATACTGAATACTGTATTGAGCTGTACCCAAGACTCTGTTCTATAATCTTTCACTTGTTCTCATTGGGTCTATGATTTAACTCTAATCTCTTTGCAGAAAACTCTGAAATCTATAAATCAGCACTAACTTAAGCTGTTAAGTACCAGCTGAACATTTCAGACCATTTATAGATATTTCAAAGTGAATGTCTCCTAAACATTTCAAACTCATATCAAAAATTGAACTCATTACATTTATTAATCTCCCTTCTAACCACTTTATTTTTATCCAGCACATTACCTTTCTTCCAGTTCACCAACTTGGCATTAGCCTTTGTTCTTCACTATTTCTCACAGCATATATTCAATTAATTATCCAATCTTCTCTGTTTCTACCTCCATACTACAATGCCTCCTGCATCCTTCTCTTCATTTACATGGTCACCATCCCAATTCAGGCCCTCATTAACTCTTCCCTGAACTACTGAAATTGCCTCAAGTCTCTCTCGTCAATCCATTTTATACATAGGTGCAAAAGTAATTTCCTTAAGTAGCAATCTGACCATATTATTCCCCTTACTAAACAAATTCCAATAAACCACTTCTCTTACAAACCACTATTGCCTTTCAGATCTAATGCAAGTTCCATATTTAAAGCCATGCAATCCCCAGCTCCAACTTGCTTTTCCAATTTTATTTTACTTCTCCCCTTCTTTCACTCTTTGGGGCACTCAAACTGGCTATGTCTCATCTCCATTTCTCAGAATTTGTTTCGTTTAAAACTTCACTTAAGTATCACCTATATGTATCCTTTCTTGGTCCTCCCAACCCCAATTTTTTAAAAGCTAATGTATATTTTGTATATATTCTACATGTTGTCTTTTCCAAGAGAATGCAAGCAGCTGTTTCTTCTTCTTCATCATTTTCTTCTTCTTCAGATCATTTATACAAAATTTAAAGTGGGTGTCTCATAAGCATTTCATACTCTATGTATCAAAAACTGAACTCATATTTATTAATCCCCCTTCCAACCACTTTATTTCTATCCAATACACTTCCATTCTTTCAGTTCACAAACTTGATATTAGCCTTTGTTCTTCACTATTCCTCATAACATATATCTTTTTTTTTTTTTCCTGGTTGAGGCAATTGGGATTAAGTGACTTGCCATAGCTAGGAAGTATTGTGTCTAAGCCTGGATTTGAATTCAAATCCTCCTGACTTCAGAATCAGTGCTCTATCCACTGCGCCATTTAGCTGCCCTTGAGAATTGCAAGTTTTGGTTTTTCATCAATATGTTCAATAAATCCTTATTGACTAACTGACCTCCTAAGGATTTACCTCTCAATGAGATAGCTTATTCTCTCTGAGACAGGCAAAATACTTTCTATTAGCCCTTTCTGCACCCCTTCCTTTCTGGGAACAGAGCTGTAGCGGTGGCTTCTAATTCTTCCTTTGAGGTTCCTACCCCCCTCCTACATCACCTGTCCAGAAGCTCCCAGTCCTCTCCACCCCAGCGGTCCCGGAATTCCTTGGTATTCATGCCTCCAATCTTGTCCAGGTCCGATTTGTAGATGCCCAACAGGCCAAATCCATTCACTTCCCAGTAACCTGAGGGCAAACAAGGAAGCAAAGATGATATTCATCTCTTCCTACCAAGATGATTGTGCTTAGAATAGTGAAGAGAAGGTCTTGCCACTTGATTTTAAGAAGTGAGAGCAGTTCCTGGGTTAAAGTTTCAGAATCTTTTCTGAAGGAATGAGAGTATAGTAGTCTTGATATGATTTCTGACTATCTTTCTGGGTGATATTTTCCGGGATTTGACCAACCACTTCAGCCAAGCTTTTCCCTTAATCAACTCTCAGAAATTATCCTACTCTCAGAGGATGATCTGTCAGCTCTGAGGTGTCAGGAAAAACAGAAGGCCTTTTTTCTTGCCTAACACTGACTGACAAGCAAGGATGACTCAAGGGAAACATCCAAATGTGTGATACTGGGTCATTACAAGTTAGATCCAAAAGGTAGAAATGACCACAGTTGACTTAGCAACCTTCTTTCTTTTGTACCAAAGGGAGCTGAAGTACCAGCCTCCTGAAGAAGAAAAGAGAGAAAGGGAAAGGACAGCTTAGTATGAAAAAAAAAACCCTTGTAGATTTTAGTGGACTGAAAGCCCAACCGTAAGACACAGGAGCTGAAACAAGGTGTTTTAATCTTGAATTGCAGAAGTATGGGATTAATTCTCCTAGAGACAATACTTTAGGAAATATATTGATGAAGATATTCAAAAGATAGTGAGGGGACTACAAAATATGACATAAAAATACCACTTTAAGGAACTAGACTTCTTTAGAGAAGATTTAGGGAGAATATGTAGTATTATAAAAATAGCTGAAAAACACGGGAAAAAGGATTCATCTGGTTTTGCTTGTCATAATAGTAATAACGAATAATAATAACTAGCATTTATATAGTGCCTTAAGGTTTGTGAGAATTTTGCAAATATCACAGCTATTCTGGCAAGTAAGTGCTATTATTGTTCTTCAGTCATTTTTTTAGTTATGTCTAACTTTTTTGATTCCATTTGGGTTTTTTGTGGGTTTTTTGTTTTTGGCAAAGATACTGGGAGATTTGCCATTTCCTTCTCTAACTCATTCTACAAATAAGGAAATTGAGGTAAACAGCATTCTGTGATTTGTCCAGGGTAACACAGCTAATAAGTATTTGAGATTATATTTGAACTCAGGTATTCCAAGCCTGGCACTCTATCCATTGGACTATCTAGCTACCTAAAGTGTTATTATTATCTGCATTTAACAGCTGAGAAAACCAAAGTAGGTAGCAGTGAGCCAGGATATGAAACCAGGTCTAGTGCTCTATCTACTAGGCCACCCAGAAGACAGAAGTAGAAAAGCAACAGATTTTAGAGAAGAAAAAATTTTCTAACAGAACTTTGCAAAAGTAAAATGTGATGCTTTATTTCCTGTCACTGAGAATTTTCAAGTCCAAGCTAGATGACTTGTCAGGAATGTTATAAAGAAAACTTCTATTCAGGTGTAGGTTAACCTAGGAGAATTTGAGGTCCCTTCAGACCTATTTCAGGCTATTTCCCTTCACACATCCTACTTCCCAGCCAAATTAGTCTTTCTCCCATGTTCAGAATTCAGCATCCTATCTTTTGCCCCCAAATTTTTGTCTTGATCACCCTCTCTTGTGGAATTCATAGCTTCTTCCTCTCTGTTTTCATTTCTTATTTCCTTCAAGGCTCAGGTCAGGTACCCCTCATACAAGAAATTTTCCTTGACTTCCTAATTGTCAGTGTTCTCTCTAATTATCTTGTATTGAGGTTACAAGCTATATCCAATAAGCAGAGGATTTTTTTTTTGTCTTTGTATCTATCATGCTTAGCACAATGCCTAACATATGGTAAATATTTACTAAAAGCATATTGAATTGAATTGATTTCTGGGATTCTGCGAACCAGGGGCAAATCCCAAATTTTTAGTACTGCACAGGTTGCTGCTACTATTTTTCATCGATCCCCTCCCTGGTGGGATGGAATGGGAGCAAAAAAATGGTGACTAAATTATGATAAGCATAGCTAAGAGTGAAGTTTTAGAGTGATTGGCTAGTGCTATTGTTGTTACTGTCAGTACACACATATAGAATACATGGATTTTACCATTTTAGGGTGAGGAGGCAGAGACCACAGCTAGGGGCAGTGCTAGTGTTCAAGCTAATGTAACATGACTTGTTTTGGTACTGGAGGCAGTGATCCAAAGGCTCTCCTCACTCAGGGTCAGTACTTACCCTCAGGTCTTTGAGGTGTTGCCCCACACTGCAGTCTCATCACCATGGGAGCAAAGGCCATCTTGCCCTCTACACAGTGCTTCCGAATGACATCAATGACTCCAGGTGGAAAGTGTATATGGAGATCACACAGGAAGATAATGCTATGTGGGTCCTGGAGACAGATGCAGGTAGGATTAGGTCAGCTTCCCATAGCAAAGAGGTAGCTCTCCTTCTAGGAGTGTGCTGGTAAATATTTAACAACTCATTTCAATAGTAATGGTGGTGATAGAAAGCTAGGGTCAGGGCTAAGGGACTTTCAGGTCAGGGGAAAAAACTTACACACAGCTCACTAAAGCTTTACCTTCATTATTAATATTTTCTCTATCACTTTCTTAAATCTAGTCTCTAAACAATCAACAAAATTAAAAAATTAAAAAACAAACCAACCCCTGACTTGTAATGTTTGTTAATTTCTGGGATATAAATGTTCATGTTGGAAATTTAATCATCCAAATTGCCTCCGGCACACTCCTGTCTTCTCCTTCCCTTAATAATGAAACATCAGGTACCTTCCCAGAACTGCTAATCAACAGGAAAAGAAGTGGACAAATTAAGGAACTCTATCAGAGTTTCTGGGAACAAATGAGCAGCCTCTCCAGAAATTCAAACTACCCTCTAGTTTACCCAGTTGCCTCTGGGGCTAGGCCCACCTTAGTGGACCTGAGAGTATGTTCTCACCTCCTTTCAATGGCAAAACTGTCAACTTTACATACTTAAAGAGACCATACCATCCTGGGCTTCTCTTTCCTTAGTCCAGAACTAAATTATTGTCAATCCCTTTACCTTCACCAGGTCCACACCAGCCTGGAGTCCTGCTGAGCGCTCAAAATTCCCAGTCAACTTCATATACTGGTAGCTGCAGGGAAGAGAGATTAAACGCATGCTGAGTTCTGCATTCTGAGGCCAGAAGTTCTCTGAAGAAGTTGAGCAGGAATAGGGCAGCAAAGGCAGCAGGGGGAGCTTTTGGTCAGAGCTAAATGGCGCCGAGATCAGACTTACAAAAGGGGGACATAGCTCTAGAATGGAGGCCAGGATAACCGGATTTACCTGTTAGCTTTGCCTCCAACAATTTACTTGGGTCTTAGAAAAAGAAAATGCTCAGGCCCTCCCACTAGCCAGCATGTTGCCACCTCACCTTCGAAGACTGGATCTCTTAAGTGCCATCTCGACATCCATGTCCTCACTGCTATAGTCAGTGATGATGATGTTGAAATGGGGATCGCCAGTCACCTGGGACAGCTCCTCCATGTCATTGATGAACTGCTGAACCCATCGTGCCTGATTCTTCACTGCCGAGGGAGGAAGGACAGATAGAGGGGAAAATGGGCGTTAGACACCAGTGCATCCTGTAAGCCCTATCCAACCCTCTGTGGATACCACGGCTAAGGTGGACTCTTGTACATGACCTGGAGCCAGAAAGTAACTCTCAGCCCTCACCATGTTAACCATGCACGCTTGCCTTCTTCATATCTACTAAACATGCCCTTCGTGAGGAATGCTTGGGATAATGTTATGGTACTTAGCATAGCCTTGAGATGCTATAATAATCACATCTTCTTGTTCATCCTATTATAAACATATTACATGCACTTTATAAAAGCCTTAGCACAACTCTTTATTATTATTACATTTCTGTCATTTAATTACTATTGATGCTTTCATTACTTGTTGCTGCTGGATCCCCTTTCTGGTGGGGTAGGACTGAAGCTAGGATGATATTAATTATGATTATGGTAGCTGGGAGTGTAGCCTGTTCCATTGTTGTTGCTGCTTTCAGTACACACACACACACACACACACACACACACACACACACACACACACATATATATAGAATACATGGAGCTCACCATTATAGGATGAGAGAGCAGAGGTAGCAGTGTAAAGAGTTCAAGGCAATGCAACATGACTTGTTTTACCTTTGGGGAGGCTCTCTGTGACCCCATTTGGGGTTTTCTCGCACACATTAGAGTATTCACACCCATTTATTCTACGTCTCGTCCCCTTAAAACACACCTTGGCTCTCATAATAATAACCTCACTGCAGAATCCCCTTTGGCCAGTTATAATCAGTAGGGTACCCCCCCCCGCTCCACTAACCGCCGACCCCTCTGCTGCACGACTCACCGGGCACAACAAAGTGAACAACAGCACGATGGTTCCAGGAGAAGCCGAGGGGCCAGCACAGTTCGGGTTCTTTGGATTGGCTGTTTAGCAGGTGCCGCTGGCGCTGGTGGCCCAAGACCATGCCGCGTAAGCTGCGTGCTTCTGGATCTTTGCCACCACCCACACTAACCCCTCGCCAGTCCCGGGACAGCACGTACTCTGAGAGCCGCACTAGCTGACCACTCTTCTCCAGAAGTTCCAGCTCCAACAGGTAGCGACTCCCTCGAAGCCGGTCCTGACGTTTCTCTATGTTCACCACGCGATTTAGCTGGTACCGCCTAAGGGAAGAGGGGGGAATAGCTTTATCATCCTTTTCTCTACTACTCCACCCCTCCCCATTCTGGTTATAGGGTCTGAGATCTCAAAAGTGGACTTCACACAACAACTCACACTTATGTGACACTTTACAGGACTCAAAGTATTTGGCTCACAACCATCACAATGGATAAGTTGTGTAAAAATGATTATTCATTCGACATATGAGGAAACTGAGGCACAAAGAGTTTAAATGCCTCACCCAGGGTCATGTTGCTATTGGAGATATAGCCTGTACTCAGAGCTAGGTCTCCTAACTAAGTCTACTGAATTTTTTAAACTACACTGCATTGTTTTATCAAACCACTGAAAGAGAACTTTACTAGTATCTGAATTAATTTATTCTCATTTATTAACACCAGTGCTCTATGTACCTGAGCTGTCAAAAGCTCGAAGTGGTAGGTTTTTCTTCAAAAAGTCTTCCATGGGGGCAGCTGGGTGGTGCAGTGTATAGAGCACTGAAGTCAGAAGGAAACTGAGTTCAAATGTGGTCTCAGACACTTAACACTTCCTAGCTGTGTGACCCTGGGCAAGTCACTTAACCCCAATTGCCCTAGCCAAAAAAAAAAGATATTAAAAACGTCTTCTATGACTAAAAAGAAATGCTCTACAGGTTGATTTCAGAAAAGCCTGAACTAATGCTGAGTGAAGTGACAAGAACCAAGAAAACATTGTACATAGTAACAGCAACATTGTGTGATGATTAACTGTATTAGATTGGACTCTTTTCAACAATACAGTGATTCGAGGCAAATGCAATAGACTTGTGATGGAAAGTGCCAATCACATCCAGAGAAATATGAAGACCATATGTGGATCAAAGCATAGTATTTTCACTCTTTTTGTTATTATTGTTTGTTTGTTTTTTCTTTCTTATGTTTTTTTCTACCTTTTGATCTGATTTTTCTTGCATGATGAATTTGGAAATATGATTAGAATTGCACATGTTTAACCTATTGATTGCTGTCATGGATGGGAAGAGAGGAAAATTTGAAACAATGTTTTGCAAAGATGAATGTTGAAAACTATATTTGCATGTATTTGGAAAAATAAACTAGTATAAAAATCCATTAGGTGCAAGTTTAAATATGTCCTGTTTTGTCCAATCTGGAGGGACCTCAAAGATGATCTAGTCCAACTTTCTTATTTGATTATTATTTATAAATTTACAGATAAAGCTATTACTTATAGCTTGATGACCAAATCACAAGGTTACTTAGTGGCAAAGCTAGTGATAATAGCACTTACTACCAGACTTTACAATTACATCTCATTTGATCCTTAAAACAATCATGGGAGACAGGTGCTACTGTTATCCCCATTTTATAGCTGAGAAAACTGAAGCAAACAGGAGTTAAGTGAGTGGCCAGATTCTAACTTCAAATCCAGGCCTCTATCCACTAGGTTTCCTACCTGTTCCTCTAGGCAGCTAAGATTCTTAGCATCCATAGCCGCTAAAACTTTAGAGCACTAAGCCAGGCCCTCCAGAAATCACTCAATTAAGAGAGACTAGATTACCAATACTTTAAATGTATTCCGTGCTAGGAGTAATCAGTCACCTAAAGGGATTTAAACTTCCATGTCATGACTATAATGGAAATGTTTTGCCTAATTTCACACATACCTTCTCAATTGGGGAGTGTAGAAGGAGGAAAAAAGTTTTAAAAACAAATGTAAAAAATTGTTTTACTTGTAACAGGGGAAAAAATAAGATATTGAATAAAAAAATAAATATTCATGTCAGACCATAGGATAAGATTGAGCTCAGATGTTCAGGTGGAGGCAAAAGACTTCTTGCCCAGTTCTTCTGTCCTTCCCTCTCCCTATGTTCTCACCCCACTTAAGAACCCTTTTACCTTACCCCCTTATTTTCTGGTTCAGCTTCTTCAGAAATACATGTGTAACCTCTAAGGCTTCTCTCTCCCGCAACAAAAGGTTGCCTGATGTGTTACAATTCAAGTCAATCCAATCCGTCCTCAGGGTCTGAAAGTCCACATTTCGAGCACTGAAGGTCTGATTCCAGTTCACCGCAGGATCAAACAGAGGTACATATTCAAATGACTCTCCTAGGTCCTCCTCCTCTTCTTCCTCTTCTTCCTCCTCTTCCTCCCCCTCCATCGGCCTTTCGTCATCTTCAGTCACCACCACCTCTTCCCCAAGCTGTGTCTTCCCGGCGGCCTCTGGCTCTGCTCCATCAGCCTTTCTTTGCTCCACAATGTAAGACTGAACTTGATTCAGCCACTGAGATTGATCCAAGGTCTGCCTGCGGTGGCTACCTCCTACCCTGGCTCTCTTGAACCGAGGGGAAGTCACTGCCAAGTGCTCAGTGGGATTTTGGCTGGAACGAGAAGATTCTTGCACGTGCTTAAGGCTGGGCTCTTGCACCTTCATCTTCCTGGGGTTCTGGAGTGGGGAGTCCCTTGTCTTTGCTATAGAGGAAGCTTTGTTGTTGTCTGGTACGGCTGCTGGGGAACTCCTCTGATATGTGGCTAGAAGCCTGCGCCGGCTTCTAAGGTGATAGTCAGTGGCTTCCTGACTAGGGATGGAAGTAGGATTGCTCTCATCTTCTAAGATCCTTGGGCTCTGGTCAGTGGGGATGGGGAATTCTTCACCCTGATCTCCATACTGGGACTCATTGGGAAGGTCCTCTTCAAAACCTATAAGAAGCCATGTAGAGGTGGGTCAATATCAAGAAGGAAAAAAAACAACAACATAAAATTGGGGAGGGAATGGGAAATACCATCCAGCTGCACCTCACCTCAGCCAGGAAAGTAACTACTGCTGTCTCATAGTCACAATTCTGCGGTTGCATGGCTTTGTGTATTAAAGAGGAACAATAATCTATTTTGCTCATTTTAGGCAGTACCCACCTAGCTCAGTGCCAGGAACTGACAGCATAATCAGAGCCATTTGACAAATTAATTCAATGCTAAAGAATCTTTGCACAGCTCTTCTCTCTCCTACTCTGCCTATGGCTTGAGGAAGGCACAGGGGTCAGGGAAAAAATGATTGGGCCCCAAATCAGAAAACTTGTAATTAAGTTCTGGAGCCCTACTTACTACCTGCATGACCTTGAGAAAGTAAATTCAATCTCTCTCTGGGCCTCCGTTATTTCATCTATAACATAAAGAGGTTAAATGAGATGAATTTTTGAGAACCCTTCCAGTTTTAACAATCTATTAGACTTGTAGAATCAATCAATCAATAAGCATTTATTAAACTCCTATTATATGTCAGACAGGAGTGTGCTAGTCACTAAGGATACAAAGACATAAGCAAAATAGATTCTGCCCTCAAGGAGTTTATATTAAAAACTTTTAAGATTTAAAGCTACATTCAGTGAAAATTCACTCAAAGGAGGCAACAGCTATGGATGTCTAGGTTTAGCATTCCTTACCTGGTTGCTCCATTCTCTCTTTGAGCTCCGGACTCTGTCTGTCGAATTGGTCGATTTTGATATATTTCTTAAAGCCAAACCTACAGAAAGGGAAAAAAGCACCTTGGTACCCTAGCTCCCCATAGAAAGTTACAAGATGAATACTGGCTGCTTCCTTGTTGGAAGCCTAATGAGAAATGACAGTGATATCCTGGACTAGAGAAGAAATAAGAGGCTTGCTCAGACCTAAATGTCTGCATTTTCATTTTTTACAATGAGAAAATATTGTAACTCCAGACTTTTCCCCCCCTCTCCCTCAATCTTGGGGCAGTGGGATCCTCAGGATTGAAGAGATTTCATTGTATTCCTTCAGAATATCCATGCAATTCTCCAAGAAACGGGGGGAGGTCACTTCTATGCTCCAGACTAGCATTACTTACTTGTCCAAATAGTATGAATTCTCCTGATAGAAGCATTTGTTATGTGTCTCCATGTGACTCAATCTGGTGTAGTCATTTGGGTATACGAAAGACAAATGAACCTGGTGGAAAAGGAGGAGGGAGGGAAGACAAATCATTCATCTAAAGTTAAGCATCTTCCCCTTGGTGTTTATCAGGCATTGACCATTAAGGATCTGGCCTTAGACTGCCCAGGATGAGAGAAAGGAAAAAGTCTCTAAATGAGTCACATCTGCTGCTTAGATCACATCATTCTTTATATCAATTGCACTATGGAAAATATTAAATTTTAATCTCCTTTCACCTTTCTGCTTTATCCCCCTATTATATCTATGGCAGACAACTTCCCTTTTTGGGTTTAGCCTCCTCCCTTCTCCTGCCTCCAAGATTTTTGCTTTTGAAATAACCTTCTTCTTTCTGATCACTTCCTTCCCCTGTTTGGTAAAATATCCATCCATTCTCTAGTTTGCCAACATTTTTTCTAATCTGATTTTCTAATTTTTTCAATTTGAACTTCTCTTCTCTTAAATCTCTTAAATCTTCTACTCCTTTTAAATCAGTTTTATTTTATTTTCAGGTCTTCATAATCTCCCTCACCTCTATTATACAAATGTATAAAGTCAAGCAAAACAACTTCCTGGATTGACCATGATCTGCCTGCACCCACTCCAAATGTATCAGTCTGTACTCTGAGTTCATCAACTCTTAATCAAGAAGACAATATTTCATCATGAGTTCTCTCGAATTGTATTTGGTCATTAGAATGACCACAACTCCTACTAAATCTTTCAAAGTTGTTTTTATGACATTGTTCTGCTCACTTCACTTTGTATCAGTTCATGAGTCTTTCCAGGTTTCTCTGAAATGACTTCTTTTGTCATGGCTTACAACATAATAGTAGTAAATATGATTTTCTCCTCTAAAATGTTAAATATAAAAGCTTCTTAAAATGTTAATCACATGAGCTACTTTCCTCTTATTTTCTGGCCCTGGATAGAGTTCAAAATTGCTTTGGAAGGTAATGAGGGCAAGCATAAGAACCTTCTAACTAAAGGGAATTCAGAAGTTAGATGGTGGAATCCAGATGTACAAGGTTAGATTTTAAAACATACCAGTAAAACAGCAAAGTCAGTAGAATGTAAATTTCTTTACCTGGTTAAATAGCCTGTTGGTTACCTAGAAAGGAAGTCTGGATTCCTGAACCTTGGAGCTCATTTCCCTTTATTCCCCATAATGTTTGTCTGTAATCTGGGTTTGATCCTTAGGTACTGCTACTAGTCTCTTTTAGTTCCATAATCTGTAACCCCAAACATTGACCTTGGCTTCTGCTTCTAAAGCTGCTCTCTTCAGCCCATCCAGGTCCCAGCCTGGTATTCCTATCCCCTGTCTTCTCTTTTTACTTCTATTCTGTCCATATTATAACTCTATGACACCCTTGTTCCATAGCCAAAATGTCTCCCTCACTCCCTAAAATCCAAATATTTGAGTTTAAAAAAAAAAAAAAAATTTTTTTATAATCTCTACCAGGTCACATATGTACAAATTTGAAAATGGGTTTAACTTCCTTGATTATATTCCATAATCTTCCCTCTCCTTTAGCTTGAAAGTATTTTATTCTATCCCAAAGCAGCATTTATAGTTCCTGGCAATATATCCCAGCCCCAAAATATCCTATAATTAAATTAAGTTTGGGAAACACTGTTCTAGCAGAATATATCATGGCTACTTGAATGACTCCTAGAAGTTCTTAGAGGGCAGGAACTTGGGTTATGCTTCATTTTTTTTTTTAATCTTTGAATTCCCAGTTTGTTAGTTTGTTTTAGCACAGTGAACTCTATATTGAAGACACTAGAGTTTGTTGAATTTCTGGCTGCCAGGGATGACACAGGGAGAAAAGAGAGAATGAGATCCCATCTGTCCACTCTCCATTCTTCCTTGCCCTTTCCCCCAAACCTTCCCAGAACAAGACTTACAAACTGGAGTCCCTGGTAGCGCTGTAGGGGAAAGCCATTCACCAGGTAGCTGGGTTTATACTGGCAATCTGGTAGGACCCGACGGAGTTGAGATTTGGGGATCAAAGGCACTGATGGAAAGAAAGGAAAGAGGATTCATAGGTGGGTGGAGTTTGGAGTAAATGACTCAAAATTATTAGGGGTGACTGTCATGTAGTGCTGCTCTACCAGGGAGGCATTAAACGGGCACCTTTAATGGCAAGACACATTAGATAATAGCTCCTAGAACACAAATCTATCATTTAATTTAATTGGCAACAAGATATGTATCTTCTTACTGTATCTCCTTGTACCACTTGTCTCCCCCCCCTCCCGTAAGTTCTTTAGGGAAGTGGAGTTGTCACCCACTCAAAGCCCAGAGCTGGGCAGCTACGTCTCTCTAAGTCCCTTTAAATACTACCCCTCCAGGAATATGCCCAAGGGAGCCAAGACATGGTTTAAGGTCTTACTTTGGTACAGGATATCCCGGGGATCAGGTCTCAGCATATCAGCAGGGTGCTCCTGATCTGTGGGCAGCGGCTCCAGAGGGCTTGTATGGCTGGCCACTGTCTGTGGGATGTGGGCCACCTCATCCATCTTGAGCAGTGTCTCATCTGGACCCAAGGAGAGAAAGGTCAATGTAGGTGAGGGGAAGTTGTGAGTTCTAGAGGGGGATCCAACACAGAGCAAGTGTCTCTCATTGTTCTATATGGATATTCAGCCAAGAATCAAGATCCCAAATTCCAAGAGATTTCAAAAGAGTTTCTCTTCAAGCACTTCAAAACAGCCCCAGATTCTAAGTTGCCCATCTTCTCTGCGATATCTCTCTAGCTCCACTTGTTCCTTTCCCCACATTTAAAGGGCTTTATTGGCTCTTTCATTCTCTTATCCTTCTGGTTCTTTCATTTTGACTTCTGTTTTCTTTTCTTTTTTTTTTTTTTTTTAACTAAAGCTTTTTACTTTTAAAACATGCATGGATAAATTTTCAACACTGACCCTTGCAAAATCTTGTGTTCCATTTCCCCCCCTTCTAGATGGTAAGTAATCCAAAATATGTTAAACATATTAAAATATATGTTAAAGCCAATATATGTATATATATTTATATAATTATCTTGCCGCACAAGAAAAATCAGATCAAAAAGGAAAAAGAAATGAGAAAGAAAACAAAATGCAAGCAACACCAACAAAAAGAGTTAAAATACTATGTTGTGATCCACACAGTTCCCACAGTCCTCTCTCTGGATGCAGATGGCTCTCTCCATCACATTGTTGAAGAGAGCCATGTCCATCAGAATTGATCATCATATAGTCTTCTTGTTACCGTGTATAATGATTTCCTGGTTCTGCTCATTTCACTTAGCATCAGTTCATGTAATTGACTTCTGTTTTCATTCATTTCTTCTCTTTTTTTGACTCATCTTGTGCTTAACCTCAGAGGATGGCTTTTCTCCTTTCTCTCTCTCTCTCTGCCTTCTAGGCTCATCTTACTTCAATTTGTAAAACCAAAGAAGAGCCTCATTAAAGGGATTTAAAGCCACATTTTCGCCTTCAGCTACCAAAAATTACTGCAAGCTGCAGTTCATTTACTAGATGTTTAAAACAATGATTAACTATTTTCTCCTTTGGCTATAGCTTTTCTAAGATTTATCATCTGGAAAATAAGGGGATTAGACTAGATGGTTTCTAAGGCCTTTACAAAGAGAAAATTTCGTGACTCGATGAACAGAGGTTCTTAACCTTTTTTGTGTGTCTTGGATCCTACTGACTATCTAGTAAAGTCTATGGATTCTTCTCAGAATAAAGTTTTTAAAACATAAAATAAAATACATAGGATTACACAGAAAACTACATAAATATAGTTATCAAAAACATTTTTAAAAAGCTTATGGAACCCACGCTTTATCCTTTGCCACTATTTTAAGTAATTCTAAGGGATTCTGTTATTCCTTTTCCCAAGTTTAAGAAAAATCCCTGAAAGCTGTCACAAAGTACCTCTTTGTTTCTCCTATTTCCTTGGTTAGCATTTACCCCTGCTCCCAATGGCTTTTCTTTTCTCCTATCCCCTCAAAGAAAAAGCTGACTCAAGATCAAGATCAAGATTATAGTCTGATTCCCTGAATAGAACAATTTTAGTCCACCAGCCTACTCACCTGTGAAGAGAGACAGGGATGGAGAATCTATGACTGTGAACTTGGCCCCAGGGTCATTCAGTCGCCACTGGAATAGTACAAAAGAATGATTAGAGAAATGCAAATTAGGATGACTTTGAGATACCACTTTATATCTCCCAGATTGGCTAAGATGACAGGAAAAGATAATGATAAATGTTGGAGGAGATGTGGGAAAACTGGGACATTAATGCATTGTTGGGGAGTTGTGAACTGATTCAACCATTCTGAAGAGCAATTTGGAACCATGCTCAAAGGACTATCAAACTATGTGTATTCTTTGATCCAGCAGTGTCACTACAGATTTCGTATCTCAAAGAGATCATAAAAAAGGGGAAAGGACCCACATGTGTAAATATGTTTGTTGCTGGCCTTTTTGTAGTGGCAAGAAATTAGAAGCTGAGTGGAATGGCTGAATAAGTTATGGCAACTGTATGTAATATAATATTATTATTTTATAAGAAATGATGAGCAGGGTGATTTCAAAAAAGCTGGAGAGACATGAACTGATGCTGAGTAAAGTGAGCAGAACCAGGAGAACATTGTATACAGTAACAGCAAGATTGTGTAATGATCAACTATGATAGACTTAGCTCTTCTCAGCAATACAAAAAATTCCAATAGACTGTGTGATAGAAAATGCCATCCACATCCAAAGGAAAAAAATATAGAAACTATTGCAGAATTAGTCACTTTGGGTTTTTTCTTTCTTATGGTTTTCCCTTTTATTTTTATTTTTCTTTCACAACATGATTAATATGGAAATGTATTTATGATTTTATATGTATAACCTATATTAGATTGCTTGCTGTCTTGGGGAGGAGGGAAGTGAAGGAGGGAGAAAAATTTCAAACACAAAATCTTACAAAAATAAGTGTTGGAAACTATCTTCATATATATTTGGAAAAATAAAATACTATTAAGAAAAAAGTCCTTAACAACAACAAAAAAGAATTTATGTGAAACATTGAAAGTAAGCTGCAAGTGAGACAGAACTGGAAAGCCAAAAGGTATCGTTTCCATTACTAGTAAGTTAAAAGAAGTAAGCAACTAGTAAATTATTACTAGTAAGCAACTAATAATTTATAACTAGTAAGCAACAATTAAGTTATAACTGGTAAGTTATTACTAGTAAGCAACTGGTAATTATTATTTTGTAAGAGTAAATGAGTAGCAGAGTGGGGTTAGGAGGGAGAAGGACAGCTTGGGTATACTCACTGCCACTTCCACGTGATCTGTCCCCTGGTCATTCTGTTTGTGCAATACCTCAAAGTAGTACCTTCTAGAAGCTGACAGGCTGGGTGAGGAGGAGAGATCAGAGAGAAAGGCTGACTATTATAATCCCCCAGCTACTTCCATGATAAACCCAACTCTTCGGGCTGTACCATGCCCAAGGTCTATCAGCCCTACAGAGGTTTTCCTTGAGAGACCTATTTCTTTCTCAAGGGAGTCTTTGTTGGACTAGAGACTGGCTAAGGTACCTTCTAGTTCCCCATCTGTTGATCTTGGAGAACTTCTCCAATGGTATTTATAAATGAAATGTCTTGGTTGAAGAAATTCAGAGTTGGCCACTAGGAGGCACTCAGGGGCCACTCTAATGAATAACCCTCTTCCATAATTTCCACATGGTGCAAAAGCTCTTTCTATATGAAAGGCCTGGCCAGCCAGATTCCTTCTCCCTTTTTCAAACCCAGTGAATACCAGCAAGATCATGAGGAAGCACAAAAGCTCCCCCAAATTGGTATGGTCATGTATGTTGTGCATTTCAAGACCATATGAATGCAGGTATCTTTGAATCTGAGATAAATGGTCAGACAATGAGCCTCAGATTGGGGTAGGGAAAGGAGGGTTAGTCATTCCCTGTCATTGCTAAGACCTTACTTTCCTCACCTACAAAATGAGTATACTGCACTAGGTGATTCCTAAGGTTCTTCCTTTGAAGATTAGGTGATTCTTTACATGTTGCTAAAGAGTTTGGAATTTCTGCATAGGAAGGACTTGGGGATTCAGACCCCAAAACTAAATTTGAAAAATGGGGAAGGGAGAGATGGCCCACTCACCTTACTGGTTTAGAAATTTGACTTCGGAATTTTCCAAACTCTCCAGGGGCCGTCCATTCCTTTCCTGTCTAGGTTGGAGTAGAAGAAGAGTAAGAGAGAAAAAAGAAGTGGAAAAAAAAAGTGAGGAAATAAAGAAAGGAAAGAGAATATATGAGGAAAGTCAGAAGAGAAGAGGAGGAAGGGAAAGAAAGAGAAAAAGTTTGAGGGAGAAAGTGGTTAAACTATCAATCAAAAGCAGGCTTGTCTCTGACATAAAACAAACCAGCTTTTCCTAGGTGAGCTAAGCAGTCCATCAACTGAGAAAGATTTATTGATCATTTATTGAGATTTAGCAATAGGCAGGGTGGGGCATAAGATAAATACATGGTACTGCCATTGTTACTGAAATCCCCTCTAAATCACTTCCCAGATATAGTATACTTTAACTCTTACCCCTCCTTGTGCCTTGGTTTACCCCCATCTACATTTGAAACTCCCTCTCTTTTCATCTCAGCCATACCTGGCTTCCTTCAAATCTCAACTAAAGACCCACCTTCTACAAGAAATATTTTCTAATCTTCCTATATATATATATATATATATTTAGGTAATTTGGGTTAAATGGCTTGTCCAGAACCATAAGGTAATAAGTGTCTGAAGCTGAATTTTAATTCTGGTCCTCCTGACTCCAGGGCTCCACCTATCTGCCCCTTCCTTAATCTCAGTGCCTTCCCCTGAGACTGCTTCAATTTAACCTGAATGGCCTTGTTTGCACAGATACTTGCATGTGGTCTCTCCACATTAAACACGTGAACCTCTTGAAAAGCAGCCACTATTTATCTTTCTTGTCTTTCATTGTATGTATTGTAGCACTTGACACAAGTGCCTGGCACATAGGAGGAGCTTAATCAATGCTAGTTGAGTATATAAAATGGGGGTAGTAGAAAGGGGTTGGAATCATTCTGCTCTCTCCAATGGGCTTTGATGAAAAGAATGACAATAATGGGGATGATATGAGGATGGGGGGGATCCTAGTTGCCCAGAATCGAAGAGGGGGTTGACCTGCTGGGGATGAAAAGACTTGTACCTTGCCCACACTAGCCATCAGCTGGAGGTCTGAGATCTGGTCATTGGAGCTTAGCCAGAACTCAGCGTTGTCATCTGCAGCAATGGCAAACTGGACTTCTCCTGTAGGGAAGGACCAGGGAGAAGGTGAGGGAGAAGGTAAGGGAGAAGGAGGAAGAGATTCCAAGATTAAGGGACAAACTCTTTTACTCTTTCTGAGCAACAGCCTGCCCTTGGGGCCACCTGGTCCCAAAGGAGTAACCGTGCTCTGAGGTTGTCATGGCAATCTCCTAGGAGTCAGACAAGAGGTTTGAACAGGGAGCTAGAGATACAAAGCCTGGAAAGTATCAGGGGAATGGGGCCTGGGGCATCAGGCTAGGAGGCAGGAGGCCTATGATATTTGATGTAATACAGAAGCCAAAGTTCCTTCCTTATCTTGTGATTTAGCTTGTCTCTTAAGACTTATTTATGCACCCTTTTTGTCCCATAGGCGGTCACTGTAAGAATGGAGGGGACAACTTGGACAAAGATCCTCAGGGGCCCATTCCAGGCTCAGATGACCCTTGCTGAAGCCCTAAGGTCTAACTAGCCTGGGGGTGCCTTATTTCCATTAGACGGATATTTCTGTTGGGCCTCTGGGAAAGAGGAAAATTCTGTGTTCAGGGGCAAAAAAGGGTGAGCGGCTCACAGAATCTGCTCTCACCATCAGTAAAAGGGTGCAGGTAGCCAAAGATCCGGAGCCCATAGTTGGTCCACTTGGGAGATACGGCTAACTTCTTTATTGTGGTTCGGGTCTGAGAAGATCAGAAGTGGAGAAGAAAATTAATAACTGGAACTGGAAACTGTCAGAAGCATGAGAGATGTGAGAAGGGAGAACAAGAAGAGATGAAAACAGTTTATGGCAATTGAGCTAAAAATCCTGGGATTATTAGCATTTGTTATTCTTTTTCAGGGTGAATATTAATCTCATATGATAAATCAGGTCCACATGCCTCAGTCTAAAAAAGAAATCAGGCAAAGAGTCTGGTGAGAACTGAAATATTCCACCTCCTTTCTACTCCTGGTGTGTTTGATCTTTATGAGATTGTTAGTATGTGCTGGGACAGAGAAGGGGAGTGAGTAAATGCTTGTGGTCTTGTAGCCTAGGGCAATGGGAATCAGCAGAGGGTTCCCTGGGACCTTGAGAGGTTGGGGAGAGAGGGAAAAATGGTTTGCTGAGGGAAAGGAATAAAGTGTAGAAGAACAGCATATGCATTTGGAGAGGGTGGAGGAAGGAAAGAGAGAAGTGATGATGGAAGGGAGTAAATCATTAAGGAAAGGAGTGAACTTATTTATTTCAAGATATTATTCAGTGGGGGAAAAGAGAATGGAATTAGTAAAGTTATGAAAAAAGTTTCAATAAAACATTTAAGAAATGAACAGAAGAGAAGAGAAGGAAGTCCAGAGGGAGACATGGACAAGCAGGGAAGCTTTAGACGTAACCTGCTGATTTTGGGGGGGGTGTTTGTGTGCTGAAGCTACTGGGCAGCCTAGGATCACACAGCTAAGAAGTGGTAAGTGTCTGAGGTCATATTTGAACTCGGGTCCTCCTGACTTCAGGGCTGGTGCTCCAACTACCACTCCACAGCCCCTGTTATGTGTTTACAAAAAAAAAAAGCTATATGTTAATGGAGATTTGTGGCTTCATATGAAATTTTCCTTTCCTTATCCCTGCAGGTGAAATATTCAAGATTGCTGATGTAATGTCCATAATAATGAAAGAAAACAGTTTAAAATAAGAAATGAGAGGGGAAATGTAAAGAACTAGAGATGCTACTGAGTGTAGGAGTTTGAGGAATCGGTGATGGAGAAGGAAGAATGGCCTTTAAGAGAAGGAAAGCTCAAGGAATGAGGAGGGGTCCTTGTTAAGTTTGAATAGGGTCTTGGCGGGCAGGGAGTGGGAGCAGCCCAATACCAGGGCCAGGAGGGGACGCTGAGGCTGGCACTCACATGGGGGTAGAGTGGGAAGTGAAGATTCCTTCGGAGCTGCTGGATGGAGCTTCCACACCAATCTTCAAACACGTGCAAGTTGGCACGGCCCTGGAACTGGAAGGAGCAAGAGTGGGTGAGGGTGAGGGGCTTCCTCTGAGATCCCCCCTCCTCAGCTCTGAGAAGTAGTCCTGGACCTGCCTCGGACACTCAGCGGGACAGGCAGGCAGCCCCAAACTTCTCCAGCCCTACAGGCTGGGTCAAGGCTGCCAGTGGAAGCGGCTGCTTTGTCCTGTTCCCCCCTCTGGGGAGACCCCTTTTCATGCTCATATTCTGGACTACCAAGATGGGCCTGCCTGACATGCGACCTTATCCCCAATCCTTCCAGGCCAGAAAATCATCTGGCCCCGAGTTCCCGAGACAATAGGTGTGTGAGAAGCTATCTATGGCAGCAGAAGAGCTGGAAGGAGGAAATCCAGGGACAAAGGCCAAGCTGGGTTTCATTTTAGTTCCCGACCTCTTCTTCCCTCCCTCCTCCTGCTGCCCTGTGAACGGAGTGCCACAGCTGTCTGCTGGTGAAATTTTATCCATCCTGGTCTTCATGCTCGTAACTCATTACTATGGGAAGCAGCTGGGAAAATTCTGCAAGGAAGAATCTGGAGACCTCATGGCTGGGGGGGAAGGGGAGCAAACCACATCAGAGGAGCATCTGCTCCCAACCCCGCCACTGATTCTGTCCCTCAGCCTCCATCCCTAAGTCTTCCTGATCAGATATGCCCATGGTTAGACCCAGATGATAAGGAAAAACTTCACCTTCCCTGGCCCAGAGGGGTCACCATCAAGCCCCCTCCCCTTCCCGAGGCAGAAGGGTCAGAGCTCCAGGCTCTCTTCTCCGGGTGTCAGACCTGCTGCCTGAGTGGCAGTTAGGGCCTGGCCTGGGTTGCCATTAGGAGGATACACCTCAGAGACTGGTGATGCTTGGATCACATAACCACATTCTTACAGCCAGTGGGAGGGCTTGTGGTGGAGGAGGAGGAGGAGGGACAGGGGAACCTGGCTGTGTTGACCCCTGGACAAAGAGTTTCAGTTTACACCATCCCAGGCTCCTCACTCCCATCTGAGCCAGATCTCCAGACTGGGGGTGGTAGGGATTCAGATATGAGATATAAACAGGCTTACCCTTACCTGCCGCACTCATGTGATATGTAAATCACCCAGGATAACCTCCATGAGAGCTTTGTTTGATTGCTTGGGCAGAGGAAAGTAGTAGAGGCAGCTGAGATCGGAGCCCCAGATAAGGAGTAGGTAGCACAAAGCCCGTAGTGCTGAGAGAGCCCAGGGGTTAGGCGGGAGTGGGGATGAGGGAGAGAGGGGGAGCTAGGAGATGGAGGAGGAAGAGACAGGGAGGAGGGTGGGGGAAGAAGGAAATGGGAGGGTAAAGAAGGAGGAAGGGGGAGGAAGGAAAGAAGGAGAAGGAAGAAAGGAGGGAAAAATTGGAAGGAGGGGATGGAGGGAAACAAGGAGGGAGAGGGAAGAAAGAGAGGAGAAGAAGGAGGGAGGGAAGGAGGGAGGAGAAGAGGGAGGGATAGGGAGTAGGATGGAGGGAGAAGAGGGAAGGAAGAGAAGAGGGGGGAGAGGGAGGAGGAGAAAAAATGAGAGGGGAAGGAAACAGGAAGGAAAAAGAGAGGGAGTGGAGGAGGGAGGCATGGGGAGGAGAAGGGAAAGAAGAGGGGGAGAGGAAGGGAGAAGAAAGGAGGAGGGGGAAAAAGAAGGAAAGGAAGGAGGGGAGGAAAGAAGGAGAGGAAAGAGAGAGAGAGAAGGAAAGGAGAGAGGGGGAGGAGGGAAGGTAAGTTTCTAGAAGTGGACAACAAAGAGAAGAAAGCATCTAGGAGCGTAGAAGGGAACCGAGCACCCTGATAGAGCAACTTTGCTCGGCCCCATGAGGAACACTGATCTCCTTCGAGCAGAAGACATTGACTCTCTTGTAACTTTAGCACTTATTGGATATTTCAATCCTTTAATTCAACGGTTCTTATCTTGGAGCCTGTGAACTTGTAGAGATTTAGGTTTCTTTTTTGTTTTTTTAAAGATAATTGGTTTCAATATAAATGATTTCCTTTGTAATCCTATATATTTGACTTTATGCATTAAAAATACTCTTCTGAATGGGGGAGGCAGTCGTAGGCTTGACCAGATAGCCAAAGAGATCCATGACATAAAAAAGACTCCCTAATTCAGTGGTCCATGATCTCCCTACGAAGCCACCAATGCAGATCTGACCCAGTCTGTGCCTTTCTATCCTGTATAATTCTTGTTCATATCCTTCCATAACTCTTCATAAGCTCACATTTATCCCGAGCTTTAAGATTTACAAAGCATGATCTAAACAAGCTGGGTGCAGGCAAAGCCATAAGGAGCGAGGGTAAGACAAGCAGGGCTTCTGCTCCTTCAGCAGCAAAGACTGAGCTCTGCAGATGGTTAGCTGGAATAATATATTAAAATAAATTAAAATAAGCAATAGCTGTGGTTCCCCACCTTTTCATCCCCCTGCCAACTAGCCATAACCCAGGGGACTGTTCTCATATTCATAGCAATGCAGTAGCTCAATAGCCACAGGTTTCTCCCTACTGGTACCGGCGTCCTTGTTCCTCCTACACCTGGCCCCCAACCGAATTTGTCTTTTCATTTTTCCAAATATAGGCAGATAGTTTTCAGCATTCACCCTTGCAAAGCCTTGTGTTTCCTATTTTTCTCCCTCCCTCCTTCTCTCTACTGCCTTCCCTCCCCAAGATAGCAAGTCATGCAAAATTGGTTAAACATGTCCATGAATTTGTCTTTTTTTTTTCTTTTTTGCTGATGCAATTGGGGTTAAGTGACTGGCCCAGGGTCACACAGCTAGGAAGTGTTCAGAGTCTGAGGTCACATTTGAACATCCTCCTGAGTTCAGGGCTGGTGCTCTATCCACTGCACCACCTAGCTGCCCCTAAGAATTTGTCTTCAACCCCCCCCAAAAAAAAACTGGGCTTTTTGTTCTGTTTGCTCCAGGCTCTGGAGCTATTGGCTCTGGAGATATCTAATGCTGGCCTTATTGCCCCCATTTTATGGATGAGTATAGTGAGTTTCACACAAGTGAAATATGCAGAGTCTGGTCAATGCAAGGAATGCCGAGTCATTAGAAAACATCATTATCTAGGGAATGCAAGTGAGGGGCAGAGTGAATTGGGGTGGGGGTGGGGAGGAGGCAGAGCAATTGGCTGGGAGACTCCAAGGAGAGGAAGAATGGGGACATTGTGCTATGTCTCAGAAGTTCCTTAAGCCAAGTTTACAAGTTTCCACTCTCTCCTCCAAGTAGCTTCATGGCTCTTTTCTGCTCAACTGCTTTCCCCTCCCAACCCCCAACCCTGGGTGACTTTAAGGGCAATGCTTTCTAAACCCACCTATTTCCTGAGCTCCACCAAAGGACTACCACTCAGAGAATTCTGTCTGGTTCTTAGGTAAGACGTTCCTACCATGGGAGATTGAATAGTTTTGATTCAGGGGGAGGGGGCCAGACCCTTCCAAGGGGAGATGACTATTGGGAGGAAGCAGAAGAGGAAGAGGTAGAAAGATGTGACATCCCAGAAGGACTTAAGTTTATAGGAACGTCTATTTCCAGCATTCTGAGAAGGGTGTTAATATCCTGGGCTTATTGGTGCTGGGATAGCAGTACCACTTTTAGGACTTTAACAAGCTCTAAGCCCCAGCTTCTAGACTCCAGAAATGGACCATAACTGACTGCTTATGGAAGGAAAGCTGAGCATCAGAATAGTGAACCAGTCTTGGCAATAATGGCCAATAGTTGGCCAATAATTCTTATTAGGATCACTTAATTTTCCCTGATAACCTGAAGAGAAACAGGTGTTCCTCTTCTGGAACTCAATCTGGAATCTGTGAATTTTTTTTAAAAATTGATAACTATTTCAATATAATTGTAATTCAATGTATTTCATTTTCTGCATTTAAAAACATTTACAATAGGGGTTCATTGCACAATAAAGGTTTATATTCCCGATCCAGTTTTTGTATCTTCTCCTCTAGAACAAACTCCTTAAACTGTGGGTTGTGACCCCATATGGGGTCATGTACCTGAATGTGGGAGACACAAAATTTTGATTTATTATCAGTAAATGTTTGATTTGTATCTCTGTTTTATGTACCTAAGTACCTGGGGTCACATAAAAACTTCTCGGGCAAAAAGGGGTCACAAGTGGAAAAAGTTTAAGAAGCCCTGCTCTAAAAAGCACAACACCCTGTATCTTGACACACTGTGATTCCTGGCACCTATTTCAGAACCAATTCTGCCATGGAGGTCAAATTAAGAGGGGGTATACTGGTAAATGTTTAACAGCTGGTTCTCTTCTCAAAGGTGAGGTGGGGTGTACACAGGACACAGTTATAAATCTTATAGTATAAACAATCAACAAAACAATACAGTTAGTCTTGATTTGTAAATGCTGAGGAGTAAATGAAAATTTAGCAATCAGCTCTGGTTGAGCTGACTCCAACAGACTCTTTGATCTAGGCAGGGGAAGAGAAGCAGCTAAAAGAAATAGGGGAGGGTTTCCTTTTGAAGCTTCTGTCTATTTTTTTCAGGTAAAGGTAATACTTTATTACTAAAACTATAATACAAATTAAACAGGGTAGCAAACAGTTGAATGTTGATGATTAATATGTATAACACAAATACTTCTCATTTGTGGAGTATTTTAGGAAGCAGTGTCATGTCATTTTATTTCTACCCTGTGCAGTAGACTTGGCTATAAGTAGACTTATTAGTCTAACTTTACATAGGAGGAAATAGAGAAAGAGGAAAATAAGAGTTTCAACAATTTGCCTAATGTCAAATAGTGAAGAAAGATCTGAACCCTACTATCCTAAAGCCAACCTTCATGTACTGTCTATGATACCAGAGCTTCTTCTCTTGACTTTATTCCTCCCATCACGAACTGTTCCTCTTGCTACAGAGTAGGTTGGTGGATAGAACTCATATTGCTTATAGAAATGAGTTCACAGTGCTTCATGTGTACCATCACATTTTGTTAATGATGTGCTTGTTACATTCAAATATTCCACTTGGCTGATGGAGAAATCCCACCTGCACATTTCCCCCCTTGACTGGTGGAGGCCCAAGCCCAGAAATTCAACCATCTGACTGGCGAGGGTTGCCCTGAATAAGGATTTTCTATAAGCATGCTACAAAACTGTTACCTATACAGCCCAGCTTCTAAAACTGGATCATGACCCCAAATGAGGGTCTCATAACCTGAACGTGGGGGCTGCAACATGATTCTTATCAGTTAATATTTGATTTGAATGCCTATTTTATGTACTCGGAGTCATGTAAAAATTTCTCAGGCGAAAAGGGATAGTGAGGGAAAAAAGTTTAAGAAGCCCTACCCTATAGGATAAAGCACAATGTTTGAAAGGGATAACTTGGTTTCCAGAGCCTTCAGAAAGACTCTTCAAAGCAAGAAGCTGTGTGGAATAATAGATTGAGAACTGTCTCCAGATATCAGAAAAATCTGTGCTCAAATCCTGTTTGACACACATGTTGGCTGTGCGACTTTGGGCAAATTATTTAATCTCTTAATGCTCTTTTAAAAAAAGATTCTTAAATACTGAATTCTATACTGGACTGGTTAATCTGCTCAGCCAGGGTCTACCGGCCTGTGTAACTGGCTTTAAAAGTTGACCAGCCCAAATAAGAAGATGAGGGTCCAGTCTTAGCTGAGAACTGTCCAATGCACCATGCAGTGGATTTCATGAGATCCAGCTAGAAATTCACCATGAAAGTCCTAAAAAATAGAAAGGTCCCTACTCTTTAGGTTAGTTTTTCGTACAAAGCCAATGAAACTAATTTTGAGGCTTAATTGGTCTCAGGGATCAAGGGGATTGCTGACTTAGATTTGTGGTCACCTAAGGCATAAAAGGATAATACATAATTAGTTGGGGCTCCTCAAGCTTGGACTGCCCAATATTATGTGAAAAATCTTTCTAACCCAGTGTTAGACAAATTCAGAGGTAAGAGAGTTGTATCCCACTGAATCAATGCTATATCTTTTGTGAATAACCTTTTCCATATTATTGTTGAGCAAATTTCTTTTTATTACAAGATCTACAAATGTTTAATTTCAGTCACATCCTGACGGAGTCTGGACCAGACTCAGTTGGACTACTGACTGGAACCACTGGACCAGTCTGAGTTGAATTAAGCTTGGTCCAAACCAACCTAAAAACATCTAATCATTTTGTGTGAGCAAAGCAGAATCTTTTTTTGTCCATCTATAGCTGTTAGCACCCCTAATAAATTTTGGGGAATCTAAAAACAAATCTACTTGTTATTTTTGCTATCAGAATTCTAAAGTTGACAAAGACAACTTCTTAGACTGAATAGGTCAATCTCTAATGGCATGTCAACATGATCTAAGTCCTATAAATGAATTCAAACCCATTAACCTAGGGAACAAATCAACCAAAGAATTCCCTTTTTTTTTTCAATCAAAGAAAACTTTGAGGTCATCTAGTCTAATAAATACCTGAAGAATGATCCTTTCCAATAATCTCCAGTAAGTGGTCACCAAGCATATTTGAATTCCTTTAGCATCACTAACTATACTGTCTTCTAAGGAAACGCTTTCTAAAAAAAAGTTTCTTCTTCAGATTATTGTCCATTATTTCAACCATTTCACATACATTCAAGCAATCAACCTTCAAATGTTTATAAGTACCTACAATGTGCTAGGCACTATGCCATAGCCAGGTGCAAGACATAGAAAGGTTAAAAAAAAAAATCCAAATAGTCTCAACTTTCAGGAAGCTTACATTCTATTAGGAGGAACAAGGTGTACACAAATAAATAAATTCAAAACAATTTTGGCAAGTGGGGTGGGGAGCTGGGGAAAATTAGAAGCAGGAGGCAGGGCTTTAACTGAGTTCTAAACAAGGTAAAGGAGTCTACAAGGTGGTGATAGTAAAGGAGTCAATTCCAGATATAGTGGGACAGACTGTACAAGGACATAGAAATAAAAGAGGCAGATAAGATCTGAGAGGAACAAGTAAGCCAACAACATTCTCTAATTTGTCAACGTTCTTCTTAAAATGCAGTATTCGGAACTGAATATGATTCTTCAGGTATACCCAGGCAAAGATAAAATGGAACACTTTTTGGTATAGTACTGGAAATGCTGGCTATAGTAATAAAATAAGAAAAAGAAATCAAAGGAATAATCATTGGCCAAAAAGAAACAAAAATGACCACTTTTTCCAGATAATATAATAGTTTACTTAAAGAACCTTAGAAGTTAACTACAACTGAAGTAACAGCAAAAGTTGAAGCAAAGTTGAAGGATATAAAATAAATCCCTATAAATTCTTAGTGTTTTTGTGTGTTTCCCACAAAACTCAAAGAAAGAGACAAATTTGAAATCACTAAAAAATGTACAAAATACTTTGGAGTCTATCCACCAAGACACACATGGGAATTATATAAAATACTCTTTACAGAAACTATGAAAATACAAAACACTCTATAGAAATACAGACCTAAGTAACTAAAGAAATAATAATCGCTCATGGCTAGGACAAGTTAATATAAAATTAATGATGATACTACCTAAATTAGCATAATTATTCAATGCTTCATCAATCAAAATACCAAAAGGTAATGTTATAAATTTAGAAAAGACGATAATGAAATTCATCTGGAAAAATGGGAGGCCAAAATTCTCAAGGGAAATAATGGGAAAAAAGGGACGGGAGAGGGAAAGATGGCCTAGCAGTGGCAGATCTCAAATTGTATTATAAAACAATAATAAAGTAATTTAGTACTTATTTTAGTAAATTAGTTTAGAAATGGAAAGGATGAAAGAAATAGGTAAACAAGATACAGAAGCAATCACATGTACTGAGGGTGCAATTTACAACTCTTTTTTTTTAAATACATGGCTGATATAGGAATCTGTTTTGCTTCACTATATAATATTTGTTAGAAGACATTGGGTTTTTTTTCTGCTTCAATGGGCAGTGGCAGGAGGAGTAGGAAGAAGAAGTGGATTTTCATGAAAAAATAAAATTTTTAAAAATTAGGAAAAAAAACCTTTGACAAAAACTGCTAGGAAAACTGGAAAGTACTCTGGAAGAAACTAATTGAGAACAACATCTCATATCATATACCAAGATGAGCTCTAAAAGGATACATGATTTATATCTAAAGAATGACATTATAAAAAATTAGAGACACAATGAAGATATTATCTTTCAGATCACTAGATAGAGATGCAGTTCATAAACAAATAGGAAATAAAATGGATTGCAAAAAGTAAAATGGACAACTATGATTATAAAAAATGGAAAAGTTTTTGCACAAATAATTATCAATGTAACTAAGGACAGAAGTGGAATTATAAACTAGGAAAATATCTATTCAAAAAGTTTATTTCAGAAAGGCCTCGCCTATAAGAGATATAAGAAACTGATTCAAGTTTGTCAGAATAAGAGCAATTTTCTGATTGACAGATGGTCAAAAGATGAATAGGCAGTTTTCAGAGAAGAAATCAAAGATATCAGAATTCATGCTAAAAAATTAGACAAAAATTAAAGCAACTCTAAAATTTCACTTTCCATTCATCAGGTTGGCAAAGTTGATCAAAAAAGAAAAAAGAAAAGAAAAAAAAAGGAAAATAATAAATGTTGGATAGGCTTGTGGGTAATAGATATATTAGTTCAGTCTGAGAATTGCCCCAAGTATTCTGGAAAGCAATTTGGAACTGTGCCATCAAAGTTACTAAGTCATACATACCTTTGATAATAATAATAATACAACTACTATTATATCCCAAAAAACAAAGAAGAAATGTCCCAAATGTGCAAAAATATTTTAGATGTTCTTTCTAAAATTTTAATTTATTTTTATAACAAAAAAAAAAAATCTATTTTTTTCTTTCCTATTTCTCATTTGAACAAGAAGAAAAAGAAAAACTCTTGTAACAAATATTCATGGTCAAACAAAACAAATTCACTTTCTGGCCATGTTTTGTTTGACTATGTATATTTATCACAAGGGTTTTGTCTTTTTTTCTCAGTTGGGATGGAAAGCAAAGAAAATAGACTTTTGATTTAAAAAAAATTAAATTAAAAGGAAAAAATAGATTCTAATGTGTCTAAGTTAGCCCAAGTGTGTTTGTGCATCTATATTTGATTATGTATATGTGTGTATATATACACACACACACACACACACACACACACACACACAGACACATACATACATAGGTATATACTAGATATATATACATGTAGTGAATGAATGAAATAATGAATAAGTGAATAAGGAATTTTGAGAACTTCCAATGTATTGTATGTGTTGACTCTCCTATTAAAATGTAAGCATCTTGAAGATGGGCTATCTCTATTTTATATTTGTATCCCCCACTTAGCACAAGTACAAAATATATAGAAGCTGTTTAGTGGATGTTTATCTTCATTCATCATTCATTTATAGTTTGTTGTTCAATCATTTCAGTTATGTATGACTTTTCTAACCTCATTTAAGGTTTTCTTGGTAAAGATTCTGGAATGGTTTGCTATTTCTTCTATAGCTCATTTTATAGTTGCGGAAACTGAGATAAATAGGATTAAGCGATTTGCTCAGAGTCAAACAGCTAGTAAGTGTCTGAGGCCAGGTTTTTGAGGTCATGTGTTTGAACTCAGGTTTTTCCTGATTCCAACCCAGAGCTCTATCTAGTATATTACCTAGCAGCCCTCATCATTTATTATTATGACTTAGAATCCCCACTCTTCAAAGATATGCTTAATAGCCAATGTAATAAAAGTGTAGTTTCATGAGAAAAAAAGTTAAAGAATGCCAAAATCTTGTGAAGTCAGTGCCAAATATTGTAAAAACAAATAATTATAGCAAAAGTTTTTTTTTTTAATGTGAGAAGGTATAAAGTTTATAAAAGTTAATTTAATTAACCTATAAAAAATCCTTACTTGCTTGAAAATTATAGAGGATACAAGATCCCATTGTGTTTAGTGTTAGATTATAAAAAGGAAGTTGGCTATGGGATAAAAGTCCCTTAAAATTCTCTTCCAAGAAGATATCTTCTTTCTATGCATATGTTAAAATTATTTTTTAAATAAATAAAACCATAGAAATAACTTTGTTGTACAATCAATATCAAGTAAAGAATAAAACAGGGAAATGTATGTTAGCTAAAAGTGCTTGCTATAGTCTTAAAGAATGTACTCTTGTACAATCCAAATGGAAAAAGGGCTTTCTATAGATGGAAATAGAAATAAAATAATTGTTGTTATCATCCTTACTATCTTGGTGATCCTTTAACTTCTCTGTTCTCAGTTTTCTTATCTGTAAAATAAGGATGATGATAGCAGGGTTGTTGTGCAGGTTAAATGAGATAGTATATGTAAAATATTTTGCAAATCTTGAAGTACTAAGTAAATGTCAGCTCTGGGCAGCTAGGTAACCTAGTAGTAAGAGTTCTAGGTCTGAAGTCAGGAAGAACAATTTTCATGAATCCAAATTTGTCCTCAGATACTTCTTAGGTTTGTGGCCCTCGGCAAGCTTCTCATCCCTATTTGCCTCAGTTGTCTCATTTGTAAAATGAGTAGAAGAAGGAAATGGCAAGCCACTCTAGTACCTTTGGCAAGAAAACCCTAAATGGGGTGATTATACCATTAAACAGGTCAACAACAATAAATATTAGTTACAATTATTTTTACTATTAGAGGACGATAATATTCTTCTTTGTGTATAATATTGAACTACTTGTATCAAACCCAAGAACAAAAAGGAGCTTACTTAATCAGATCCATGCAAAAAAAAAAAAAAATCAATCTAAACATATACAAAGAACACAAATAGCAACTGACAAAAAATGTTATTGTCCAAAATATATAAATTACAGGAAGTTTACTAGGTTTGTGTGTGTATGTGTGTGTGTCTGTGTGTGAGATAGGTATATGTTCAATTGTGCTAAGATTTTTGGTCACTGCATAAACATTATACACAGTTATTCTTATATCATATATGTGTATACTCATATATGTAAACCATGTTTATATCTTTATACATGCATGTACCCTAATTATACATATTCATAGATAAACATGCATTCATACCATTACTGGTTATGTACAACCATTCATATATAAGCATGTATATATATTTATTATATATACATATATAAGCACTGCTGATAAAAAATGAAATTCCAGAGGAGGAAGAGATCAGGCAAATTACATTTCACATTTATAACATTGCATAGCACTTTCAATAATCCTAAATTGTTCTCTAAAACATTTTTAATATAAATATGTTCCCAATTATACAGCAAACTCAATTCAAGACATATCCCAGTGACATAACAAGATTAGGAATCACTGTAATTTCTAAAGAATCAAAATAGCAGGTGACAAAATTATAATGGGGAAGCATATGGTAGCCTGGAAAACATTACCAAAGATGTGCTTAAAGTAGCATAAAAGAGATTATCTAGGAAATATGTGATCAGAAAAGGAGGCAGGCTAATATCTAGAGTAAGGAATAACAGATGGAGAGCTTGATGACTGCCCTGGCCTCTACATAATGCCAAAAGGAAAGCTTATAGTACATTCTCTATGGAAAATGTACTAGAGAACATGGCCAAGAATCCATGGGATGAGAAGATGTAGATGACTTGTGATCTAAGCAGCTAAAGGGAATACCCACTCAATGGTCCCCCTGAAATATTTGTAGATGGTTTTGTAATATCTAGTTTGCATGTTTCTCTATTCATATATACATGCATAAACTCACTGTGTACTTCTAAGATCTTTTCTGTGTGTCCAGTGTCTCCTTGAGGAAAAATTTATAACTATTAAATTTTAGTATGTCATACTGAATAGGATTTGTGAATCAGGAACAAAAACTTAAAACAATCTAAACAGGATCTTATAAATAACACTTGGGTGCTCCCCAGTAGTGGGGGGCAAGGCTGGTTGGAGGTAGGGAATACTGAAACCTCTACAAGGTCAAAGCTGTCATTTCAAATGTGCTGTATGATCCTGGCCAAGACTTTCATTCTCCCTTACCTTTCAATTTCCTCTTTGTAAAATGGAGACATATTATCTACTAGTGACCCTATATCTACTGAAAGAAAATTCAGTGATAACCTCTATTCCTAGCAATAGAAATTCCCAATAATAACAACAGCTAATTCCCTAGAGTGTGGTGTGGTAGAAAGAGAATTTAGTTTTGGGTTCAAATTCTGGCTGCAGAACAACTAATATTTGTTGTTGTTGTTGACCTGTTTAATTGTATATAATCACCCTATTTGGGGTTTTCTTGCCAAAGGTACTAGAGTGCAAAAGTCACCATTTCACATCTGTGAGTGTCCATGACTTCTCAAAGCCATCTGTAACATGAAGGTGTTAGTTTAAATTGTGTCTAAGGTCCATTTAAACTCTAAAATCCTAAGTTCGTATGATGCAAAAACTCTTAGGAAACATTTTCTATTGTCCTTTACCCTAAACTTATTTTTAAAAAAACAGAAAAGGGAAAGTTCAAGCATCCAATGAGCATCCCACCTCTGAGATCCAGGGTACAGGTTTGTTCCATTGTTGGTAGCTCTCACTCCTGAGCCCACCTCTGTCTGACTCTTGGACCTGGGTCACCAAGCAACATCACAGGAAAGAAGAAAATCAAAAGGAAAACAGTGAGTGTGGCAGAAATAAGGCAGGAAGCAGAGAAGGGTGCGAGAAAAAGGCAAGATTTGGAAGGTTGATGATTAAAGTTATAAGCTTCAGGGTCATGCTTCATTTTGGTCACTGATTCAAATGAACAATAAATAAGTTTAGAATCCCAGATTAGACATTTTGATGGGATGCAGAAGGGGACTTAGTTCCTGATCTTAGGGAATTCTCAATATTAAAGCCCATGATAAAAATCACTCTAACTGCAGCCTGGTTTGCAACTCTTATCACTTACCATCTTGGATAGGGTGATCCTATGTACATGTTTACCTTCTTCAGTAAGTGTCAAGTTCCCTAAAGAGAAATTAATTATCTTCCTATTTCCTACATTTCCCTTCTTCCTCAATCTAGAATTAGAGAATTTCAAAGTTGGAAGAGACTTCGGAGCTATTTTAGTCCAACTCATAATTGAATGGGAATTTCCTTAGCTACCACTCCATCATTCATTCTCTGTTTGAACACTTCCAGCAATAGGGAACTCACCCAAGCAAGCCCATTTCACTATTCAACAACTCCAATTGTTTTAGCCATTATTCTTAGTCTGCCCTAAGGCCAGAGAGAACAAGTTTAATGTTTCCTCCATAGTATGGCCTTCAGATACTTGAAGACTATGTATCTGGCACTGTGCTAGTCACAAAAAATAGAAAGATTTTTAAAAACCCATCCCCCAAACACAAGAAACATATAAGATTTAAAATTATTTTCTAGGCTAACCATACCAAATTCCCTTAACTAGTAAGGGAATAATAATAGGGCATGGCTTCTAACCCACTCACCATCTTGTTCACGCACCTCTATGCACACCCTAGTCTGTCAATCCTCCCTGTATCAGTGAAGAGTTCATTGTTCTACTAGGACTGCTTTACCTTTTTTCTACATACCCCCCCAAAAAAAAGAATCAAAGAATTAGAACCTGCAGGAACTCTAAGAATCATTTTAAAAATGAGGAAATTGAATCCCAGAGAGTTTGTTTGGTCATTTTAGTCATATCTTACTCTTCATGACCCCATTTGGGGTTTTCTTGGCAAAGACACCAGAGTTATTTGTACAGGTAAGGAAACTGAGGCAAATAGATTTAAATGACTTGCTCAAAGTTCACACAGCTAATAAGTTATGTGAGGTCAGATTTGAACTCAAGAAGATGAGCCTTCCTGACTCCAGACCTGGCATTTTAACCACTGAGCAATCTGGCTGCCTCAAAGAGATTCTTCAAATCCAGCCCAAGCTGTGCATCTCCACTTCTGCCCCTATGAGCTCCTCCTCCAATTGAGGATTTCCTCACTGGAGCCTTCTTTTAAGGAAACATCCATGCCAGTCATGCTCATTTCAAAACTGTTTCAGTCCATATCTCCCTAGATAACTTTTCTACCTTGTTTCCATAAAGGTACTATGTCTCCCTTCTGGATATTCAACTTCCTTCCCCCCCCACCCCATCCCTGCTTCTATTAGAATGTAAGTTCTTTGAGAGCAGAGATTGCCTATTATTTTCATTTTTAATTAAATTTTCTTTTCAAATAAAAATCAGACTTTTTTTCTATTTTCCTCTCCCATCCCACTGAAAAAGCAAGAAATACCAAATCCCTGTTATAAGTGATTATCTTTCTTTTTGCTTGTATTTGTATTCCAAACACTTAGTACAGTGTTTGGCCCATGGAAAATATTTAGTAAGTTGACTCTCTTACATGCTTTCTCTGTCTCTCCTTTCTGTCTGTCTCTCCTCTCTGTCTGTCTCTATGCCTCTCTCTCTCTCTCTCTCTCTCTCTCTCTCTCTCTCTCTCTCTCTCTCTCTCTCTCTCTCTCTCTCTCCCCCCCCCCCCCATTTAACCAAGATAACATAATTAATAGTAGAGCTGGGATTCAAACTTAGATCCTCAGACTGCAAATCTGGTCCTATTTCTGCTAAAGGAAGCTGCAATGAACTTTCTTTAGTTCTACTTAGCAGCTTTGGGGTGAGTAGGGGATAGGATTGACACATGTGCCTCCCTCAAGTAGGCTAGGAAATGTTCATGATGCCACAAAGAGCTTTCAGAGGCTCAAGCCCATGGTTGCTTCTTCACTATCTACCAAAGGAGAGTGAAAAAGTACAGGTCTCTCCATTGATTAGGAGAATGACAAGGGAAGTTATATGGATCTAGGAAGAAATGTTATCTCTGCCAACCGAGAGTCTAACATTTGTATTTACCTTGAATTCCTGCCTCTGAGGATGATAGAACTTGAGATCTGGATGCACAGCAGGAATGTCTCTATTAGCCAAAGCCTTGGCCAGTTCCCTCCAACTGCTATATCCTGTGGAGCAGAAAGACAAGAAAGATCAATATAATCTCAAAACTAAATTCCCATTCTGCAAAGTTCCTGTAAAAACCACCTGTGAAAATGTTGTCTTCTACTTCACCTGCTCAGCCCTCTTCTAATGTTGAAAACAATTCTTTTTTCAAATGTGTAACCTATATCAGATTGCTTTTAGGGAGGTGGGAAGGAAGAGAAGGATGGAAAGAATATTTGGAACTCAAAATCTTACAAAGATGAATGTTGAAAACTGGCTTTACATGTAATTGGGAAAATAAAATGCTACTGAAAAAAGAAAAAGGAAAATAATTCATTTTCCATTTCACCACTCCTCTTAACCTCCATCTTTCTGTCATAGCCATCACCATTTCCTCAATCACTCAAACACAGACTTGTAGTTAATTATTGAGTCAATTTAATGCTTCATTTTTATTCATTCTCTATTTCGGATGAGCTGTCAAATTCTATCAATCCTATACTCTCAATTCCCCTTCTCTACATACACCACAAAACCATTCTCATTCAAACCCTGATCATCTCTCCCTTGGACCTCTGAAATAACATCCTTATTAGTCTTTGTGTCTCCAATCTCTCCTCCTCTTCAATTCATCTTCCATGCACAACTGCCAAAATGATATTTCTAAAGCACAAATTCCTACTCTAGACCAATGGTGTCAAACTCAAGATAGAAAGGAAGTCACTAAACCATACGTAAGGATTTTGGAAGGCTGCATGATGACTTAAAAAACCATTTTTAAAACATTTTCTGTTTTCCATTGTACTTATTTTTCCCTTGGACACCAGGCCTGGAGTCAGGAAAACTCCTGAATTCAAATTTGGCTTTAAATATTAGCTGAGTGACTAAACAAGTCACCTAACAGGTTACCTCAGTTTCCTCCTCTGCAAAATGAACTGGAAAAGGAAATGGCAAACTGCTCTAGTATCTTTGCCAGGAAAAGTCAGATATGAAAAGTCAAATATGACTGTTGTTATTGTTTGTCACTCTAATGACTAAATAACAATAACACAAATTGTATTTTTATTTTTCTATTCCATTTTAATTTTGTATGGATTGTGGGAAGTGTCGAGGGCTGTGGCTCCCACATTTGACATTTCTGCTTGAGAAGTTTTGGCAGCTCCTTGTCCTATCTAGATTAATATACAAATATTGGTCTTTAGGATTTTTTGTAATCTGGCTTATTTTTCTAAGCTATTTTCTTCCTCTGTGTTTTTGCATTACATTGTGGTTCCCTCTACTTCCCTGCTAGGGCTGGAATGCATGCTTTTCTTACCTCCACCACTTGCCACTTGGACTTTCTAGCTCCCTTCAAAGTTCAAATCAAGGGCCACTTCCTACATTACCATATTGCCCAGTTGTTAGTTATGCACTAATTCCTGAAAATAACATTGTATTTTTTTTATATCTACATTTTGAACTTATTTAGTAGAGTATGTGTTGTTTCCCTCCAATAGAATAAAAGGTCTTTGAAAGCAGGGACTATTTTATTTCAATCTTTGTATCTTTAGTAGCTTGTGCATGATAGTAGGGGCTTACAATGTATTTGTTGAAATGGTTATCAATGAACCTTGGTACAAGGAAGCTGATCAACTTTTTCAAGATCAAAGTGTCCATCAGTAGCAATGATAAGATGTAAATCTTTACCCCATTAAAATATATTGTCTTTCAAAAGCATGATTTAGTATGATGAAAATGGATCTCTCTTCTTCTTCCCTAAAAATTAACTCCAGATCAAGTGTTCCCAGAGCAGATGATTATTAAAAGCAGAAAAAGGGAAGATCGTGATAAAAATATAATATAATGCAAGATAATTCCCCTTCTCATCTTAAGCTTCCAAAGGAGCTTTCCCCACTTCATTCAACAGCTTAGTTGCACCTTAGGAAAACCAAGGAAACATTATCGTCTAAAATAGATTCCACTTCTCCACGACTCAGAATCCATCGTGCTCAGCTGAATGGGTCTAGAGCAGAGGGCGGTACAGAGTGGGTGGGCCAGAGTTTGATGTTTATCAAACACATTTATAAGCTGCTGGCAGATGAGAAATCAGGAAGCCAGCTGCTGGGATACAGCTGGAAGCTACCCTTCAGATTCTTGGCTCATGGACACAAAATCTATCCCAGGAAATGCAAGAGGTTAAGCCTTAAAGGCAGGAGGAACAGAGAAAACAAACTTGAAATTACTACTAGGTACACACACACACACACACACACACACACACACACACACACACACACTTCATCCTGACACTTCTTACTAAACATAAGACTTAGCTGAGCATACTGAGACATTAACTGGGGGCTTTTACAATAGGGTCGGGAATAATTAGAGCTCATTAGGCAGCCAGAACAGTTGCTTCTTTCTAGAGAAAAGTGCAGGCTCCCAGGAAAATGCCCTAATACTCTTCTGTCTGGAGTGATATGTTCATCAGAGGTTAGGAGAAGCACTAATTCATGTAGTCTGACGTAGGCCTCACTCAGGTAGTCTCATGAAATTAACGTAGGTCTCCATCACGGTCATCATCATGAGAAGCAGCATGATGGGGCGCGGGAGACAACTTAAATTGCAGAAAGCAGCATTTACCTTTGCCGCTTTCCAACTGTAGCTGTAGCCATGAAGGCTAATCCTCTCGGCTTTGGTTTCTTTATTGTAAAATGGGAATAATAATGTAGTACTGACCTCACAGGGCTGTCGTAAGGATAAAATAAGATAATCTGTGCACAATTATCTACGAACCTTAAAAGGCCAAAAAAATGTCAGTTATTATCATCGGATCAGTTAAGGTTTATATAAATGCAACTATTGATGGAAGCAATAGTATCGCGGAAAGAGCTTTGGGATTTGGAATCATCAGGCTTAGGTTGGAATCCTGGCTTTGCCACTTAACTAGCTGTGTGACCTTAGGGAAGTTATTCTTTGAAACCCAATTTCCTTCTCTACAGAGAAAGACAAATAATCAGATTCCCAGTCTTCTTCTCAGAGTGTGAGAATCAAGTGAGATATTCTAGTGTAAATGAGAACTTGGTTGAATCTTCCAAGCATTTTCTGAGGAAGCTAATTATTCTACTATTTTCATTTCTCCACAGATAAGGAAACGTAGGTTAACAGAAGATAAACGAGTTGCCGAAGTCACAAGCTAGAAAGTGGCAGAATGAATCTGCCTACAAGTTCAGTCTGTTCCATCATACAATGTTGCCTCCATCAAAGAGTTGTCATTCACCTGTAAAAGTAGCACCTGGATAATTACACCTAGAGTTTATTGTTCTTAAGACTTGAAAAACACTTAATGAATATTGTATCATTTTATCTTTATTTCACTTTTTTCACTGCTATCACTGCTTTTGTCACTTTGATTTTTTGACTTTTGCTTTTAGTTACTTGCTCAGAGGGACCTAGAATTTCTGATATGTTTTTATTTTTCAGAGTCCTTTCTTCAACTTTCTTTTTTTTTTGGTGGTTGTTGTCTTTAATTGGGCAATATAGTGCTCAAGCTTTCTATTGTGTGTACCAGGAAGATAGTGATGTCTTTCTACCTCTGCAATGTGATGTTTGACACTTGCCCATAAGAAGTATTCCTTGATAAATCCACTTTTCCTCTTATGGTTCTTACTGTGAAAGTAGTTGCTCTACTTACTTCCTACCTTCCTTTTTTGTTATTGTTCAGTCATTTTTCAGTCATGTCCAATTCTTCTTGACAAAGCAATTGAAATGTTTGAAATTTCTTTCTCCAGCTCATTTTACAGATGAGGAAACTGAGGCAAAGAGGATTAAGTGACTTGCTCAGGTTCAGACACCTAGTAAGTATCTGAAGCTAAGTTATAATTCAGAAAGATGAATCTTCCAGACTCCAGGCCTAGCATTCCATCTACTGTACCACCTACTTCCCCTAATCCATGTTTTATAAGAAGCTTTTCCCAACTCTTCTTAATTCTGGTGCCTCTCTCTGTTATTTATTTTCTACTTATTCTGTATGATTATTTGTATATATTTGTTTGCATGCTATCTCCTCCATTAGAATGGAAGCTCCTTGACACCAGGGATTCGATTTTTACCTTTTTTTTTGTACCAGAGCATTTAATACAGTGCCTGATAAAGACTAGGCATTTAATCAATGTTTATTTATTGATTAGATTGGTGTTCATCTATATAGGAAGCTCCTAGTAAGGGTCAACAACAACAAAAGTTGGCACCTTTTTTGTAGCTCATAATCTTACAGAGTTGCCTGAAACATTAAGAAGTTAGATGACCAGAGGCAGCTAGATGGCACAATGAATAAACCCTGGAGTCGGGAAAATCTGTGTTCAACTCCAGCTCAGACACTTAACGCTACCTAGCTGTGTGATCCTGGGCAAGTCACTTAACCTCAATTGTTCAACCTCAATTGTTGGCCAGATAGGGCAAAGGTAAGTCTTGAACTCAGATATTTCTCAGTGCAAAAATAGCTATCCACTAAGCCTCTGAAGTCTTAGTATTGCTGATTTGTTGTGACATATTAAACACATGCTGTCCATTCTACTGTCTTCTAAATCAAGGTGATCTAGATGGTTTCAAATAGAATTAACCTGCAACCTTATGATGTTCTTTCAATTTCTTAGAATTACAGAAGCAATTTTGAAAATGGAGTCAAGATAATGGATAGCAAGATATACAGCAAACTACTCATCACAAAACTCCCAAACAGCTGGAAAATGCACCAGATTGAATGCTAATGAAGAAACACAAGAAAAAGGCACAGCATATTACTTTTCTGGTCCAGGTTGGTATAGAGATTCAGTCAGGGAGGTTTGTGGAACTGAGAAAAGGGTCTGACCCGGAAAGCAACAAAATGTTCCAGTGTCTAGGTATTAAAAGAGGACTGAGAGATAAAATGAAGTCCCAAGGTACTGTGACCTCAGGCAGGGTTCAGGAATTGATTCTAGCTGTCAGCTTTGTTGCTTACTACTCAATTCAGGATCACAATCTGGAACAGACTGGGTAGAGTACCTATATCCAGGGATACATGCTGTGGGTAAAGAGTGATTGCACGTCTTTTAGTCAGTATACTAAGCAGCAAAGTCCCTAATGTGGTAATGTGGCTCAGAACCCAGTAGGAGAGCAGTTATCCCAAAATGAAGCCTGCAGAGATAGAATTAGGTTAGAAATCTCTGTCTCTTTGAAGAGCAGAGCACTGCTGGTTCCAGGCAGTGAATAGGAGCTAAGTCCAGTAGCAAACTATTGAAACTCCAAAGCAGGCAATCTCGATGCTCAGACCCAAACTTCAATCCAAGGTAGCAAACCACTGGATCAAACTGCTTTGGGAGCAGTAAAAATTTGAAGGCCCTCAGCCTGAGCTACCCTGTGAGCAGAAGTAACATAACACTAAGTGCCTTAAGAAAGCATCTGGAGGATCAGCCTACAGATAACCTCAGGAAGTTGCTTTCCTTAGCCTCAACAAACAGTTGGAAGTCAGGAAGTAGGCTGAAAGAATAACTGATCATAAAAGGAATACCACCATAAAAAGCTATTATGGTGACAGGGACACTCAAGACATAAACTTGAGAATGACTTCAAAACATCTATAAGTAAAACCTCCCCCCAAAAGCACAGTTTGGAAATAAATTCTAAAATTTCTGGAAGACATAAAATGATACAAAAGAAAATTTTTAAGTGTTTTTATAAATAAAAGGAGAATGCCACAGGGAAAAATTGGAAAATAAATGAGAAGTATGGAAGAAAGAATTAGAGATAAAATTTCCCTTAGAAATGTTTTGGCTACATCCCATAAGTTTTGATATGTTGTCTCATTATTGTCATTCTCTTGGATGAAATGATTTGTTTCTGTGATTTGCTGTTTGATCTACCCATTCTTGAGGATTAGATTATTTGATATCCAGTTGTTTTCTAGTCTACTTTTCCTGGATCTTTATTGAATATAATTTTTAATGTATTGTGATCTAAAAAGGATACACTTAATATTTCTGCCTCTTTGCATTTGACTGTAAGGTTTTTTTCATGTCCTAACATGGGTCAATTTTTGTATAAGTGCCATATACCACTGAGGAAAAAATATATTTCTTTCTATACCCATTCAATTTTCTCCAAAGTTCTATCACATCTAAGTTTTCTAAGATTCTGATTACCTTAGATTTCTAAGTTTACCTTAGAAAACTTAAATATGATAGATCTCTAGATAAAATTAAATGGGGATAAAAAGGAAGATACCTAATTTCTTTCTTATTTATTTTGTGGTTAGATGTCTCTAATTCTGAGAAGGGGAAGTTGACATGCCCCAATAATATAGTTTTGCTGTCTATTTGGAAGAAAGAATTAGAAAGGAAATTAGTAGTTTGGCACAAGAGGTACAAAATCTTGCTCAAGCAGCAAAGTCCCTAAAAATTAAAATGATCCAGATAAAAGCTAATGAGTTCATGAGATAAGAATTAAGTAAAATAAACCAAAAGACTGAAAAAAAATTGAAGAAAATTCAAAGTGTCTCAGAGATTTATAGAAGGAGTTTCATCATGCTGGCTGAGGTGCTAGCCCAGTTCACCATTCCGGGTTCCTGCCAAGCCTTGACAATCATAAGAGCAATCTAAAAGTATGGAAAGTTATTGTTATACATCATCCTAACTGGCCTTCCTTTACTCTATCATAGACTCTTCTTATATTCTTAAGAATATGAAAGTATTTCAATATGAAAGAATATGAAATATTGGGTTTTGAGAGAGTTAATAATAATTATACTATGACTAATATTTAGATTCTGATATTCCATCTAAGATAAAATGAATTTCCAAAGAGGATGTGGGATGTTAGTAAGTAAAACTTACAACTCTAATAACTCCCTTTCTTTCCTTCATAAGGATAAAGTCAAACATGAGCTTTAACTATCAGGACTGATCATCTTAGGTGGGGAGCTAGGCCTGAGAGTTTGATTCACAGACATCAAAATCACTTCACATTTGTGAAGGATAATGTCCTTGTACAGAAACATTCCTTTCTTAGGGAGGGTCTCTTCTACCCATGATTAGCCAGTTGTCTGGCTGTTACAAACAGGTCTAACAAGCTCAGGATAGGAAGGATGCTCTAGGCCAAATGAAATGGGGTACTCTAGATAAGGAAGAGGGGAAAAAGAACACAGTAAAACCCACACCCTAAATGACAGGTGACATCAGAGGGGTATGGCTTATCCCAACCCAAACATTCAAAAGAAACACTGACCCACTCCCAGGTACAAAAACCAGTTAATAAAAGGCTCAGGTGACTAGATGATAGATTAGCCACAATGGGTGTGGAAGGGTGAGGCTGGAAGAACCCTGACTGATTTCTTGCTTCATGTAACTTTAAGGAAATCATGGTGCTTCCCCCAAGCATCAGCTGTCTCATCCTTTTATTGCTGAGAACAATCTGTCTCTCCCCCTCCTCCCAAAAAAAAAATATAAGAATTGACCAATGAAAAGGCTGTGTTCTATAAATTTGAATTTCCAGTTATCTTCTTTGTTTCTGTCTCTCTTTTTCTCTGTGTCTCTCTATTTTTGTCTGTCTGTCTCTCCTGGTCTTTCTCTGTTCCTGTCTCTCTCTGTCGCTTCCTCCCTGGCCCCCACTCCAATACACACATGTACAATTAACTTGAGATTAACCTGTAAAATCTGGTTCTAGATTGTGAATGAACTCCTTGATCCCAATCACTGTCCTATCACAGATCAGAGATCTTACCTGAAGGCAAAAAGTTTGTCTTTTAGCTGTGAAGTTTTCCTACTCAGATACGTGGCAGACTCTCTATATAATACTTAGACAAATCCTTGTAAGAATACTTCACATCGATATAAAGTATTACAGTTTACCAAATACTTCTCTCCCTAGAATTCTATGAGCTGAGTAGTGAGAGGATTTATGCTGTTCATTTCAGAATGAGGAAAACTGAAACTAAAAATCAGGTACCGTCACATCATCTTTTCAGCTTTCTCTTCTTGCTTAATACATGGAAGGGAAAGTAATATTCAGGATTTTGGATGGCCAAGGTGATATCTACTGCAGGGAGGGGCCCATGAACACGGTCCCATACTCCGCTGGCATAGGCAAACTAGGATTACTTAATTTACAGGTGCACTACTGAGTGTTGACAAACCAGTCTGCCAGGTCACACAGCCCTATGGCAAAAGGGGATAAGTGGCATAATGATCTGGAGCCACATCAAAAAGAAAGAGAGAGAGACAGAGAACAGACAGACAGACAGAGACAGAGAGAGAAAAAGGGAGAAGGAAGGAGGAGGGAGGGAGGGAGGGAAAAGAGGAGGGACAGGGAAGGAAGGAGGGGGAGGAGAAAGACACAGACTGAGATAGGGATGGATGGAGTGAGGGAGGAAAAGAGAAAGAGACAAAGAAAGAGAGAGAGAAGAAGGGAGTAAAGGGGAGAGGAAGGGAGGGAGGGAGGGAAGAGAGAGGAAGGGGGGGATAAATGAAGGGAGGAAAGGAGAGAGAGAGAGAGAGAGAGAGAGGGAGGGAGGAAGGACAGACAGAATGAACAGAGAGAGAGAGAGAGAAAGAGAGAG